>NC_053155.1:262511457-262811457 GCF_016835505.1 Polypterus senegalus | reverse complement strand
AGAACTTGAAAGTGATAGTGGACACTTTGTCTATACCCAGACATTTATAGAAGTGTTTAAGAAGGCTAAAGGGATGCTGGGTCACATATTGTAGCACTCAGTGTTGTGAATCAAGGAAGGTGATTTTGATTTGATTTGATCAAGTGCTGCAGTCACTACCATGGCAATCATTGATCACACTCACATATGCCTCTAGTAACTCTGAAATGGTAGATGTGGACGTAGCCATGTTTTCAAGAAATTCCCTTTAACCATGAAATTAGTCATGAAATTAGCCAGTTTCAACTGCCTGGTAGTTTAAAGAAGTGGGTTAGGGGAGTGAATGTCTATGCTGGCAATGCCGCCATGTTGATTCTTGAGTTCTAGCAAAATGTGACTGTTTCTCTTTAATTAAGTAAAGTCATAAGATTGGGTAAATTATACAATTCATGGTATTATTTGTAGATATAGCACCATTTTGCTATCATTTGGTATCATTTTTATAACTGCAGCAGTCATTTGCTTATTTTAGTCTTGATTTAATCACCTACTGCATTTTTAAATGTAAAAACACTATACTTTTTATATGACATTGCATTTAGAGAACTTTACAGCATATCCTTATCCTTAATTTTTTAATGAATTTAATCCTGCCCAGTAACAGTTTCACCAGTGAGTGAATCACAAAAAGTGTACACGGTCTTAACAAAACATAGCACTTATTCTTCAACACCCTGTAATACACTTGCATAATAATCTGCTGCAATGCACAAGAGTGCGTGCTGTGTGAGGGTTAGTTGTGTCTAAGTGCTAAGCAGCCAGATGATTTTCTGTGCAGCTCAAAGATTAAGAGATCAGAATGCTTCTTCAGTATAACCCATGATTAAGCTCCTTGTAATGGCAGGCTCTTCATACAGTATTTACATATCTGGCAACTGCAAGATGAATATAAACAATCTGAAACACTGTGGACCAAGCTTTGAACAGAAGATAAAGCTGTTTTAGAGCTAATACATACATTAAAAAAAATAAATCACCAAATAGAAACAATACTATATTAACCTAAATAAAATGAGCTGTTATAAATTAAATTTGCAAAATGAATAATTTAAAGTCTGCTAACAGGCGTAAAGTAAATGCTTCATGTAGCATCATTCAATCTCGTTTCTGAACCTGCTTTACCTTTTATAGGGCTTGGGGGTGGGGCCAAAAAGGGGGTGTGGATGTAATTATTCTGAATGGGTGTGGCTAAAACCAACATGCTGTCCAGGCACTCAAGAAAGCAACTACGCCAGTTCTGTATTCTGAAGGGCTGAAGAAGTAACATTATGTACATTTTTAACAAGCTAATGTTTGGTCGGCTAGATACCACTGTTACTCTAAATATTCAAACATTCTGAATCAACTAAATGTCTTTAAATTATCATTATAACAGGCTGGTCCACATTCACTGGTTGGTTGAATAGTTTTTCTTTATTTTATTTTAAAGGTCTAAAAATAACCATACAATTAACATAAGTCCTGAATTTTTTGTAATTTAAGTGCTCCATCAATCAACATTATTCAGAACTTTTCCACCAAACAAGATCCATTTAGAATTGGAGAGGGTATTGTAAAAGGCAGCAAGTCAGAAAGCAAAACTACTGCAGCAATGGAGCAAGTTCAATGGTTATTATAGACAGAGCTAAGCATGGGTGGCATCGATGATACTCTGCCATGTGCTGACACAATCTGGAATTGATCCACAATATTACTTTTCTCAAATTTTAAGTAATACAAGGCATCACCTTTCCATTGTTCTTCCAATTGATCAAAATAAGACAGTAAATAAATATACTCATTACTCTGTGTTGCTCTGTCTGACCCAAAATGGTTATTAAACAATAAGAATTTATAGTGTTCTCATGACTGTTTGATCGGTTGTTCAAACAGTCTAGCAGAAACTATTTTTATGAGCCCTGGATGAAGGGTAAGTTGTCTTGGGGACAGGCAGGATTTAGTTTTATGAGCCACTGAATGAGAGGCAACGGTACACATACGGAACGCGTTGTTGATCTTCATCTGCTTTACAGAGCTACAGGACAACTAAGGTTGAATGGTACGAATTATCACACTTTATTTGCTTTTGCAGATAGATAGATAGATAGATAGATAGATAGATAGATAGATAGATAGATAGAGTGCATCCGGAAAGTATTCACAGCGTGTCACTCTTTCCACATTTTGTTATGTTTCAGCCTTATTCCAAAATGGATTGAATTCATTTTTTTCCTGAGAATTCTACACACAACTCCCCATAATGACAACATGAAAAAAGTTTACTTGAGGTTTTTGCAAATTTATTAAAAATAAAAAAACTGAGAAATCGCATGCACATGTTTCCCCTGATCATCCTTGAGATGTTTCTGTAGCTTAACTGGAGTCCACCTGTGGTAACTCTGGTTAATATTATGGGATGGCCAAAATGCACTTTTTAGGACATCTTGATATGTTGCAGGGCAGGCAGAGGACACAAAGACTACTCTGTGCAATCTCTATGGGCTACAACAATGATACTTCGGGAGAGAGGGTATCTCATACAGGAAATCCTCTTTTGCCTCTGAAGTTTAACGATCATTTTTGATATGTGCACAGTATATACTTGGAAAAAAAATAACATACGCAAATTCTGAGCAGTAATTGGACCATATGCTTATAACATATTTGCTGGACAGTTCATTACTTTTGTAAGATGGTTTTTGGATGAGCCATCTGAGCAGAACCTGATGGTCTTAATCAGTTAAATGATATTGCATTTTAAATCCAATTAGAAGGAGCAGCCAAGAGAAAAAACACCAGAGCAGAGGTGAGAGAGGGAAACTGAAATTGGTGAGCAACTTGCATTAACTGTTAATCAAAAAAATCATGGGTTAAGTAAGGACAAAGTGAGTTTTGAATTTTGAAAATATAACTTTATAAGTAAACAGGTACTTTAAGCATACTATTAATGTTATTTAAAGGATGAATCCATCCATCCATTATCCAACCCACTATATCCTAACTACAGGGTCACGGGGTCTGCTGGAGCCAATCCCAGCCAACACAGGGCGCAAGGCAGGAAACAAACCCTGGGCAGGGCGTTAAAGGATGAATGTACTTTTAAAAACTTAAAAGTTCTTCATTTTGTGGACTGATATGATTATACTGTATTTACAAATGAATACAGCTCAAAAATGTGTAGGTTTCACCAGATCATGCTTATTCTCATAACACTTAGGTTATAACAAGGTCATGCATGGGTAGTCAGAGTTCATTCCAGAACTTTGAATGAGGCATTAACTAATCGCAGAACACGCTAAGTTATGTCAGGCAGATTTAGAGTTGGCAGCTAACCTAATATGCAAGGTCTTCATTGAGAGAAGAAATGGGAATACCAAGACAATATGCATGCTGACACAGTGACATTGTACACTGTTCTGTCAGCGGACTGGCAGATAAACTTTTTGAACAAAAAATGGGAGATGTGGATAAAAATAAAACAAAATGAAAAAAAAAACCCATAAAATATATAATCATGGTCGAGAGAACAAGAGGGTCAAAATCAAAAGCACACATGAGACAAGAGCACAATGAAAAACTTTGAACACTTCAGAGATTTGGTATCCACAGATCGGATAAGGATTTGCACTCATGGTCATCCTTTTATCCTGTCATGTCGATTACACATGGGTCCCGACTTCTGAGGCCGCACCCCTAGCAACACTGGAAGCGGGCCTAAAGATGGAAAGAAACACTTTGAGGATCATACCAGATCACGACATACACAATACATGACTTAATGACTGGTGCCAGCGATAGTAATCAGGGTCCAAGCAGCACAAAGCGTTGCAGAACTCCATCCATCCATCCTCTTCCGCTTATCCGAGGTCGGGTCGCGGGGGCAGCAGCTTAAGCAGAGAGGCCCAGACTTCCCTCTCCCCGCCACTTCTTCCAGCTCTTCGGGAGAATCCCAAAGGCGTTCCCAGGCCAGCCGGGAGACATAGTCCCTCCAGCGTGTCCTGGGTCTTCCCGGGGCCTCCTCCCGGTTGGGCGTGCCGGAACACCTCACCAGGGAGGCGTCCAGGAGGCATCCTGATCAGATGCCCGAGCCACCTCATCTGACTCCTCTCGATGCGGAGGAGCAGCGGCTCTACTCTGAGCCCCTCCCGGATGACTGAGCTTCTCACCCTATCTTTAAGGGAAAGCCCAGACACCCTGCGGAGGAAACTCATTTCAGCCGCTTGTATTCGCGATCTCGTTCTTTGGTCACTACCCATAGCTCATGACCATAGGTGAGGGTAGGAGCGTAGATCGACTGGTAAATTGAGAGCTTTGCCTTACGGCTCAGCTCCTTTTTCACCACGACAGACCGATGCAGAGCCCGCATCACTGCGGATGCCGCACCGATCCGCCTGTCGATCTCACGCTCCATTCTTCCCTCACTCGTGAACAAGACCCCGAGATACTTGAACTCCTCCACTTGGGGCAGGATCTCTCCCCCAACCCTGAGAGGGCACTCCACCCTTTTCCGGCTGAGGACCATGCTCTCGGATTTGGAAGGTGCTGATTCTCATCCCAGCCGCTTCACACTCAGCTGCGAACCGATCCAGAGAGCTGAAGATCACGGCCTGATGAAGCAAACAGGACAACATCATCTGCAAAAGCAGTGACCCAATCCTGAGTCCACCAAACCGGACCCCTTCAACACCCTGGCTGCGCCTAGAAATTCTGTCCATAAAGTTATGAACAGAATCGGTGACAAAGGGCAGCCCTGGCGGAGTCCAACTCTCACTGGAAGCGGGCTCGACTTACTGCGGCAATGCGGACCAAGCTCTGACACGGTTGTACAGAGACCGAACAGCTCTTATCAGGGGTCCGGTACCCCATACTCCCGAGCACCCCACAGGATTCCCGAGGGACACGGTCGAATGCCTTTTCCAAGTCCACAAAACACATGTAGACCGGTCGGGCAAACTCCCATGCTCCCTCCAGGACTCTTCTAAGGGTGAAGAGCTGGTCCACTGTTCCGACCAGGGCGAAAACCACACTGTTCCTCCTGAATCCGAGGTTCACTATCCGACGGACCCTCCTCTCCAGAACCCCGAATAGACTTTTCCAGGGAGGCTGAGGAGTGTGATCCCTCTATAGTTGGAACACACCCTCCGGTCCCCTTTTAAAGAGGGGACCACCACCCCGTCTGCCAATCCAGAGGCACTGTCCCGATGTCCATGCGATGTTGCAGAGGCGTGTCAACCAAGACAGTCCTACAACATCCAGAGCCTTAAGGAACTCCGGTATCTCATCCACCCCGGGGCCCTGCCACCAAGGAGTTTTTGACCACCTCGGTGACTTCAGTCCCAGAGATGGGAGAGCCCACCTCAGAGTCCCCAGGCTCTGCTTCCTCGTGGAAGGCATGTTAGTGGGATTGAGGAGGTCTTGAAGTACTCCTCCCACCGACCACAGCGTCCCGAGTCGAGGTCAGCAGCGCACCATCCCACCATATACGGTGTTGACACTGCACTGCTTCCCCCTCCTGAGACGCCGGACGGTGGACCAGAATTTCCTCGAAGCCGTCCGAAAGTCGTTCTCCATGGCCTCTCAAACTCCTCCCATGCCCGAGTTTTGCCTCAGCAACAACGAAGCAGCGTTCGCTTGGCCTGCGGTACCTATCAGCTGCCTCCAGAGACCCACAGGACAAAAAGTCCTATAGGACTCCTTCTTCAGCTTGACGGCATCCCTCACCACGGTGTCCACCAACGGGTTCGGGATTGCCGCCACGACAGGCACCGACCACCTTGCGGCCACAGCTCCGGTCAGCCGCCTCAACAATAGAGGCACGGAACATGGCCCATTCGACTCAATGTCCCCACCTCCCTCGGGGCGTGGTTGAAGTTCTGCGGAGGTGGGAGTTGAAGCTACTTCTGACAGGGGACTCTGCCAGCCGTTCCCAGCAGACCCTCACAACACGTTTGGGCCTACCAGGTCTGACCGGCATCTTCCCCACCATGAAGCCAACTCACCACCAGGTGGTGATCAGTTGACAGCTCGCCCCTCTCTTCACCCGAGTGTCCAAGACATATGGCGCAAGTCCGGCGACACGACCACAAAGTCGATCATCGACCTGAGGCCTAGGGTGTCCTGGTGCCAAGTGCACATATGAACACCCTTATGCTTGAACATGGTGTTCGTTATGGACAATCCGTGACGAGCACAGAAGTCCAATAACAAAACACGCTCGGGTTCAGATCGGGGCCATTCCTCCCAATCACGCCCTTCCAGGTCTCACTGTCATTGCCCGTGGAGCATTGAAGTCTCCCAGCAAAGCGAGGGAATCCCAGAAGGTATGCCCTCTAGCAACCCCTCAGAGACTCCAAAAGGGTGGATACTCCAAACTGCTGTTGGCGATATGCACAAACAACAGTCAGGACCCTTCCCCCCACCCGAAGGCGGAGGGAGGCCACCCTCTCGTCCACCGGGGTAAACCCCAATGCACAGGCTCCAAGTCGGGGGGCAATAAGTATGCCCACACCTGCTCGGCCTCTCACGGGGCAACTCCAGAGTGGTAGAGAGTCCAGCCCCTCTCAAGGAGATTGGTTCCAGAGTCCAAGCTGTGCGTCGAGGTGAGTCCGACTATATCTAGCCGGAACCTCTCGACCTTGCGCACTAGCTCAGGCTCCTTCCCCTTCAGAGAGGTGACATTCCACGTCCCAAGAGCCAGTTTCAGTAGCCGAGGATCAGACCGCCAAGGTCCCCGCCTTCGGCCACCACCCAACTCACACTGCACCCTGTGCAGAACTGCACTGCCCAATAGCAAACAGCTTTTATCCATTTTCTGAAACCACTTATTTCCTTGAATAGTTTTGGAAAATTGGAACTCATCCTGACAATCATAAAGCATACTCAATTTAGGGTAGAACACACATCTTTTGGATGAAACCAGATTTCCAAAAAAATATATTATTTGCATTGGGGAGAATGTAGAAACTTTATACAGACAGGTAGCAGGCCAACAATCGAACCCAGGTGTGGCATCAGCACTGATCACATAACTACCATGTCATTTCTCCAACGAAAATGACTAAAGATCAATCATAAAAAACACTGATTGAAAACCAGCTAGAAGTGCATACATTTAATTATCGCTAAATTAGGGAGGAAAACTATCAAAAACCAGATCACAAACAATTCTTAAAGTAAACTCACAGAAAATTCTAGAAAAAGGACAAATCTGAATAAATTCTTAAAAGACCATTGTCTATCTCAAATAAAGGTATTAACACAAACACATTTTTATTGTAACGACAAAAATACAAAATTACTAAATTCCCACCAACTAAACAGTGAAAACTAAATACAGTTGTGCCTTGCACTTCAAATGATTCTAGCTTCAAACGTTCCAGAGTTTGAATGCTAAATTTTATAGAAATGTGATTCAGAATTCAAACAATGCTTCTACGTTCAAACTGTGCATGCAGTGAAACAAAATGCAATAACAGATGGCTCTTACAAAGTGAGCGTTTACATAATCTGTTGAGTATAGTCTTAGTGTTAGTACACTAGCTGTTGTTGACATACAGGCATAATCAACCTCCCCACCACTTTCCTCTTACCGGAGCCTCCAGTCCTGCCCTGTCAGTGTACTGTGTGACCTGCTAACTTGATAGCTGTATCCGGAATGAGTGAATGAAGCCAGGTCTCTATAATTAGCAGAATGCAACCATCCTTAACGATCTTATTCGCTGCAACATGTAGCTTCAATTTGTTCATATTCTTTGTGAGGGATCTTGGCGTTGGTGTAAAAAAATACTAGGAACAGGCAGCTTGTGTGGCCGTATCCATAGCCTCAAAAGCATTCCAGCCCTACAGCACCACTTCTTACCTGTTTGAATGGTAATCCACGGAGAGCTTGGTCGCCGGGCTATGTCCGCCAGGATGTTGTGAAAGTGGATAAACATTTTTACTCTTATTTTTAGGAGATTGTGTCGGCTGTAGACATTATTTGCTCAGCAGAATGTCATCATGATGAACAGTAACACATACACAAAAGGACAAACAAAGCACCGAAAGAAAGAACACCGACCTGCTGCATCAATACACGTCACCATACATTTCATTTTAATATCTAGAATAATCTAGATTCTCTAAAATAGCATCAAGTCGAGATGTGAAGGACACAAAGTTTTTACTTTCTACTTCATTACTTGTAGAGAAAAGCCAAGCAAAATGACACCTTTTATTGGCTAACTAAAAAGATTACAATATGCAAGCTTTCGAGGCAACTCAGGCCCCTTCTTCAGGCAAGATGTAATCTTGGGGTCTGATTTGCCTCGAAAGCTTACATATTGTAATCGTTTTAGTTAGTCAATAAAAGGTGTCATTTTGCTAATGGTTAACACGGTACAACACCCTAGTACTACTTCATTACTTGGTAATTTATTTAATGTATCTTTGGTTCTTTGTGTTTATTCCATTTCTTTTTGTCAATTATAAGACCATTGCTTATACTGTTCAGCAAAGAGTGATGTTCATTTCTTTTACAGGTGTGAAATACAGTGGTGTGAAAAACTATTTGCCCCCTTCCTGATTTCTTATTCTCTTGCATGTTTGTCACACAAAATGTTTCTGATCATCAAACACATTTAAACATTAGTCAAATATAACACAAGTAAACACAAAATGCAGTTTTTAAATGATGGTTTTTATTATTTAGCTAGAAAAAAAATCCAAACCTACATGGCCCTGTGTGAAAAAGTAATTGCCCCTTGTTAAAAAATAACCTAACTGTGGTGTATCACACCTGAGTTCAATTTCCGTAGCCACCCCCAGGCCTGATTACTGCCACACCTGTTTTAATCAAGAAATCACTTAAATAGGAGCTGCCTGACACAGAGAAGTAGACCAAAAGCACCTCAAAAGCTAGACATCATGCCAAGATCCAAAGAAATTCAGGAACAAATGAGAACAGAAGTAATTGAGATCTATCAGTCTGGTAAAGGTTATAAAGCCATTTCTAAAGCTTTGGGACTCCAGCGAACCACAGTGAGAGCCATTATCCACAAATGGCAAAAATATGGAACAGTGGTGAACCTTCCCAGGAGTGGCTGGCCGACCAAAATTACCCCAAGAGCGCAGAGACCACTCATCCGAGAGGTCACAAAAGACCCCAGGACAGCGTCTAAAGAACTGCAGGCCTCACTTGCCTCAATTAAGGTCAGTGTTCACGACTCCACCATAAGAAAGAGACTGGGCAAAAGCGGCCTGCATGGTAGATTTCAAGGCGCAGACCACTGTTAAGCAAAAGAACATTAGGGGCTCGTCTCAATTTTGCTAAGAAACATCTCGATGATTGCCAAGACTTTTGGGAAAATACCTTGTGGACTGATGAGACAAAAGTTGAACTTTTTGGAAGGCAAATGTCCCATTACATCTGGCGTAAAAGGAACACAGCATTTCAGAAAAAGAACATCATACCAACAGTAAAATATGGTGGTGGCAGTGTGATGGTCTGGGGTAGTTTTGCTGCTTCAGGACCTGGAAGGCTTGCTGCGATAGATGGAACCATGAATTCTACTGTCTACCAAAAAATCCTGAAGGAGAATGTCCGGCCATCTGTTCGTCAACTCAAGCTGAAGCGATCTTGGGTGCTGCAACAGGACAATGACCCAAAACATACCAGCAAATCCACCTCTGAATGGCTGAAGAAAAACAAAATGAAGACTTTGGAGTGGCCTAGTCAAAGTCCTGACCTGAATCCAATTGAGATGCTATGGCATGACCTTAAAAAGGCGGTTCATGCTAGAAAACCCTCAAATAAAGCTGAATTACAACAATTCTGCAAAGATGAGTGGGCCAAAATTCCTCCAGAGCGCTGTAAAAGACTCATTGCAAGTTATCATGCGCTTAATTGCAGTTATTGCTGCTAAGGGTGGCCCAACCAGTTATTAGGTTCAGGGGGCAATTACTTTTTCACACAGGGCCATGTAGGTTTGGATTTTTTACCTCCCTAAATAATAAAAACCATCATTTAAAAACTGCATTTTGTGTTTACTTGTGTTATATTTGACTAATGGTTAAATGTGTTTGATGATCAGAAACATTTTGTGTGACAAACATGAAAAAGAATAAGAAATCAGGAAGGGGGCAAATAGTTTTTCACACCACTGTAGATGAGCAGGGAACATCTAGTTTTTAGCCGAAACACACATTTGGAGAATTACAAAAATGTACCTCAGACCAAAATTCTTAAATGTACAACTCTAGTCTGTTTATAAACTGTATGCAAGTACAAGTACAGTAATAATCCAACATTTCCTACCATTGACTACATACAGTTCATGAATATTTGATTTGTAGAGCAAGAAATTATAAAGGGAGGAAAAGATCCATCATCTCAAAAAAAAATATTTTCAGTGCAATAACAGTATTAGTTTTAAAACCATAAATTTTCATGAACTCCAAAAGAGTCTAGATCTTCATCCATGATGTATCATTGATTGACAAGACACAGAACAAGTAGTAAAAAAAGAATTCAAGAATGTAGAAATAACAGATTAAGGCTTTGGACACAATAATTCTTTAATCTACTGTGGAAGGATCATTAAAGGCAATGCATGTTTCACGTGCAAAATAAATTAGTTCTTTACTTCCAATAAACATACAATATATTTTGATTAGCTATTTTCACACCTTGCTTAAACTATTTTGTTCTGCACAACCCATTTAGAATTAGATGAGGATATGGAGATGCATAGTGTGGGGGACATTTTCAAAGCTTTTTGAGTTAAGAATTTAATTTGAATGTTTAACACATGAAGAAAAATATATATACTGGATGAACATGAAGAAAATGGTAAGACTTAGGGTAAAGGTAAAAGAGCAGAGTGTAAAGACTGGCCTGGTAATCAGCATAAAACTACCTAGCATTTAACGTTTTAAGCTAATGAAAGGTACATTTTAGATATGTTATCTTTTTGCAATAAAACATCCACATTTACTTTTGTAGTAAAAATGCTGCTTCTGTCATGACCAAGCAAGGCATACAAAAAAGGGACAAATATATCCACTAAATACTGTACATTACTTATATCATACCTGCTGGGTGTTTAGTGTTGTGTTTTTAGTTGACTGGGGTCAAGTGGAAAGGTGCTTGGTAGACAAATTCAGAAATTATTTTTTCAACAATTCTTCATACACAATAATTATTTAACAGGGAGAGCCAGGTCATGACATCAGAGGCTGCAAGGGTCGAATAAAGAATTCACAAAAGGGCAGGACTTCTTAATCAAAGGGGAAAACAGACTATTTAGTTGAAAATTCAGGAATTCTCTTAGTAAAGGTTGGTGGGTGCTGTGAAACAAAACTGATGTAATGTGTAACTAAAGAAGGGCAGAATTAGGCAAGTCCAAAACATGCAAAGCAGTTCTGACCAAATAGGATGGACAAGCCAGAGGTGCAGACAAAAAAGAACAAAGAGTAATGTTGTGACTGGATAAATTGTTTCTGTTGGCAAAATGCATCAAAGACACAAACAACTGGATTCTACCAGGGAAAAAACAAGAACAAGTGAGTCTCCGGTAAGCTCTTTGGCTGCCTCACTTGACTAGGCTGTACTAATCCAAATCATAGCGTAATAAACAACAGTGAAGGTGAATACTTCATCTGCAAAATACTCCATGAAGCAAAAAACTGGGAAAAGTCACAGCTGCCAAGAGAGTAGAACATGTCCAGTTCAACTAAAAAAAGAGCCAAAATAAACAAAACAAAAAGAAAAGAAAAACAAAAATATTCCTATACTAAATACAGCGTCTTTAGATTTTTCTAATCTTTGCCCTTTTTTTTTTTGATTTTTGGATTCCAGCCTTGATCTTGTTTACATTATGGTCTACCTCTGCAGGCCGATGTTTTTGATTCTCCCTTAGTTTTTCCTCATTTTGAGATGATTTCTTAAATAAATCTTTATAAGGAACTGTGTTTTTGTCATTTGTGCCAAAAGTTTCCATGGCTCTGCTCCCATTCTTTGGATTTAGCCTTTGAATCTTTTTGGGTGTGAAGGCCACAAAGTCCATTCTTGAGTTTCAGGGCCAAGTCTTTTATCTAGGCCTCAAAAGTTTTTAGGCCTAGTTTGGACCCTGAAGCTGTTTTTGATTTATTTTGGAGGCTTGACAATCATAACAAAATGTTTATCCTTTTTTCTTTTAAAATAAAACAAAAATTATTTTTTTTTATATTATTTGCCCTGACTATAACATTAAAAATCATTTTTGTTTTATTTTCTCCCACTGCTTTCCTCAAACAAAGGCACTGAAAAGGCTCTTGCTAAACTGCCATTCCATATATCAATTGTAGACACATGCAAACATCTACAGCCTCATAGCGATTTATTTGTCATCTCGACCATGAGATTTCACAGAAACCAGAAATCAAGTGGAAAAAACACAAAGTATCAGGTGCAATGTGCATTCAGCATAAGATCATGTAGAGTTTACCTTAGCTTACGTCCATATTTATGGGTTTAGCACTTGAATTGCATTCTAGCAGCAGATCAAGACCAAGTGCATAACAAGACTAACTGCCATTGCATTGTGCATCTTGGAGCCTGAAAATGTACTAACATAGTCCACCTCGTGAGCAGGTCTACCAAACTTATAATAGTGTTGAATGCTATAAAATGAACAGCCGTCCATATAATAGAGACTGTTACAGACATTGAAAAATATAATACATTCAAATATACAACCTTGAAAAATACAAAAGATGCAATTCAGTCACTAAATAAAGTGTTTATGTTGATCAGAAGTGAAGAATAACATGGTTTTTAACAATATTTAACATTATTAACTTCAAACCTTTCTCCTGTGTAGTGAAAAAAAATCACCTTATACAATACGTTTAGTCATTACTTTTCAATATTGACAACACTGTTAGCAAAGTGTGCACTGAATGATGATGCAACTTTCTTCCTTTAGAACATTAGAACAACCTAGACAAGAACAGGGCATTTGGGCCAACAAAGTTTGACAGTCCTATCGACTTAATTCTTCTAACAAAACATCAAGTCTAGTTACATTATTTTTATGTACCATGGAAGGTACATATCTTTATACTTGTCCTACAAGTCTGATATTATGTTTTCCATAAGGTGAGTTATACAGAACTTGTGCTATGATTAAGCATTCTGTATAAATATTGTCGGGCATCTGATAAGATATTTTAGTGCACCTGGGTCAGACACTGAGAGGGTTCTGAGTTGGGGATACCTGGAGAAGCCAGCTACAAAAAATGCCCACTTAGCAGCTCCAGAGGGTACACACACATACAGTATTTAGAGAGAACGTTGACAACATATCCCCACTGCTAAAGCCCTTCAGCCACACTGCATGGCCACCAGCCACAGATATAGACTTTTTCCTTTGGTTGACTCACGAAACCTGGTTGCATCTGACCCAGAGTGAGCAAACTAAGGCAGATTTGGGTGGCATGTGTGTGTGGGCAAAAGGGCAAAGCAGCTGGTAGTGCATTGCGCTGCAGAAGATCTAATCTGTGTGGTGGAGCAGCCTCTGAAGAGGTCAATGATCTTTTTTAGGGCTACTCACTATCAGTCTTACATAAAGTGCTAAGTTCATTGCTGCATCCCTTGCAGCCCTAGATCGTTACAATATTATATACCTTTGGTGAAGCGCGATTGTTAACATAATATGATAAGTATCCAAATAACTAGGAATGTGGCAGCTGGTTATGTCATTAGATTTCAGGTAAAATCTGTGAAATTAGAAACAGAATAAAACAACGGAGGCAACTAGTAAAATGTGATAAAGTATTCAAATTATTCTCTGATTATTGCTTTTTGTTTCTATTAATTCCACAGGTAAAAACATAGATTTTCCACATAATATCAGTAATGCAATAACACAAAATTTAGGAAGTACTGGTTAATTTTACTGCGGTGGGCTGGCGCCCTGCCCGGGGTTTGTTGCCTGCCTTGCGCCCTGTGTTGGCTGGGATTGGCTTCAGCAGACCCCCGTGACCCTGTAGTTAGGATATAGTGGGTTGGATAATGGATGGATGGATGGTTAATATTACTTCACATAAATACATTATTAAATTTCTGATTTATTACTTTCTAGGTTATGTTTTACAGTGAATGACACCGATACGAAAATTTCATGGACTTAACATTTGCCCTAAAGTAATAGCGCAAAGCAATATAATATTCCTACAGTCTGCCTCACAATGACAATATTTTGATGTAGTGCTTTCAGGAATATGTTGCGAGTTTGGGTGTTTAAATGTACTATTACCAAATATGTTTCATGAGGTTGAAAAGGTACTTTTTTTTAACCTGTATTCTACACCTTTGAATGTGTTGAGGAGTGATGCTGTTAACAAGTAACCGAACATTTAACTGACAACACAGTCAACAAACAGAAGACCACAAAAGGACCAGCTACAGGTTAGTTAAACTTGGTCCTGATGAACTAAGTTAAATAAGAGATAAAAGACAGATAACAAACAATAGATGAAATAGGCACAACTTTCTTTTAAAGATGGACCTGGACAAAATTCATATCTTGGAAGATACGAGTCAAAGCAAGGTTATGGTAAAAAAAAAAAAAAAATTACACAGTGTATGCTATAATACTCAATGGAAAGCTTGGAATTAGAAAGCAAACCTTATGAAAAGTAAAATGTATAGCAGATTCACCACTTTCCACAACTAGACACGTCATAGATCTGATTAAAAAGGGTAAGGAATTTGACTGTCTATATACTGTTTTGTGGGAAGGAAAAGTTAAAAGTGGTTATATTTAAACTGTATACTATACTTGTAAGATTAAGAAGGGGCTTCAGCCCTTCATCTAAACTTTGTAACCCCTCAGTTTTTGACAAAAGGATTTCTGAACAATTTTACTTGTTTAGCTTGTGCCACATGAGTCCAGTTCACACCGACCACATTCTGGTTTTATATGCTGCAGGCAGGAATAAAAACAGAAGTTTTCATGAAGCAGCCTTTTGAGGTAATTTCTCAATGTTTATGTATCAATGCTTACTAGTGATGTGATTTTCGTTTTGAGTCCGCCTTTCAGCTTTATTTCACAATAGTTATGGCTATTCCACATACAGCACTTTTATTTTGCATTAACATTTATAAACACAGTTGCAAGGCTAATCTGTGAGGAAAAATTCAGTTGAGAATCTGCAGGGGTGGGCAGAGCCGTGTCTGCTGAAGCCGCAATAAAGGTTCAGTGGTGAACAGCACAGTAGTTGTACTGGAAATGAATGACAAGACCGATTGCAAGGTGAGAAGAGCTCATGAAGACCTCGATTCTCCTAATGAGATTCAAGCACTTCACCAGGTGTTGGTGGAGGCCAGCTGTGGGAGTAAGACTAAGTAGTCATCAGAAAGAGCTAACAAATAGGCCTTCCAGTGGTGAACAGCACAGTAGGTTGTACTGGAAATGAATGACAAGACCGATTGCAAGGTGAGAAGAGCTCATGAAGACCTCGATTCTCCTAATGAGGTTCAAGCACTTCACCAGGTGTTGGTGGAGGCCAGCTGTGGGAGTAAGACTAAGTAGTCATCAGAAAGAGCTAACAAATAGGCCTTCCAAGGGCCATTAACTGTGTCTGTTTGTCGATACTTGCTGTACCATACCTCAGGTTGCTCTTGTACATCGAAACTGTGAAGGATAGTGAGGGCTGCGAGAAGTCTAAATTATTATCATATTCCCTTCTGTTTGAGCAAAGTTTAAGTATTGCATAACAAATGATCAATTCTTGAAAAAAAGAATTTTGATTTTATAATACCAATTTTCAGTAAAGAACGAAAACTAAAAATCAATGTAAACTTTCGCTTGGGTGGCTTCAATGGCTTTATATCAACCAAAATATCTGTGCCCCCCCAGAAATTAATGTTTTTCCTGACTAATCTTATGTTCTCATAAATAGCATTTTAAAAGCTCTTGAATTGTGAAGAATGTCTCAAAAATGGATCTGGCTTTCAGAATGGCATCCGAGGCATGTTAAGTACAAGGTATTCCTCCATCCATCCATTTTCTGAACATAAATATACACAGTCTTCCTAAAGAACAATTAAATCATTTTGGAGAAAGATCATATTTTCTTGAAGGTTCAAAATAGTAATGTGGGCTCCCACAGCTGCAGTAGATAATTAAAACAAAATTATGCATATACACATCTGAGTCACAGAGACTGATGGGAACTAGGGTGAGTAATTAAAATTCTAATACAAGATGTGTAACCCTCAGCTATGGCTAAATATACTTAATTTATGGGATCACAGATCAGATACTGCATATTCTAAAAATGCATTAACATCAGCAGAAACTGATTTGCAAAAATGTATGTTTCTAAAATACATTCTTAATAGCATAGAGCAGAGGTCATAAAAGACAGTGACTGAAGTGAAAATTTACAGAGGTTATGCTAAAGTTAATTAAAGCATGTAGGAGGCCAACACTGACCTCCTCCTACACTGACCACAGTGAGCAGTTTTAATCCCCATAACACTTGTGATGTATGGCCGGCCGTTTATCCCGACCAATACCCCCATGCCTCCAGGTGGAGCCCTCCCTGCAGTATGGAGGTGCCCCGAAGACCAGCAGGGCATCATGGACATTGGAGTGTTTATGCACAGCCCTGCTGGATACCAAGGGGGCCGCTAGGAGACGCTGCAGGGAAGAACGACATTTATTTGCCTTACGCCCCAGAAGTACATCCGAGTCACATGGACAAGGGGAATGACATGCTTCCAGGGTGAAGAAAAGGACTTTTGATCTGACCCGGAAGTGATAGGAGATCACATGGACTGGGGATTGGAATACTTCCGGGTCAGGGAGAATAAAAGGATTGTGGGAGCTCCTAGACGGCGAGCTGAGCTGGGTAGAAGGGTGGCAACGTGTCTGGGAGTGGAGGATTGTATTATTGAGTATTTGTATTGTATATTAATGAGTATTGTGGAGAAGAGGGTGCTTGGTGCACTGTGCAGAATAAATATAGTCTACTTTTGGACTTTTATCTGGCATCTTGGACAAGGGTTCAAGGGAGCGATAGCACCTCCTATCTGTCACACACTATAAAGGTATAACAGTTTTGAAGATGTTCACAGACTTTCCATAACACCTAAAAAGGAACTGAAGGTTGCAAAGAAAGTACTAAATCCTTGATCAGAAACAATGAAAGCTATGAAGTGGACACATAGAGGAAACTGTTACAAGCAATCTATACAGTTAGAACAAGGGTATGTACCTGAAAAAGATATAATAGGAAGCAGATCTTTAAATATCACTGCATAATTATCAATGGATGGCATGAAAGATACTGCACCCTCACAAACTGAGCATTCTGGGTTTGAATCCAATGTTCCATTGTTGTCACGTGAAGCTTACACATTGTCTCATGCCTCTATTGATTTTCAGTCAGGTTTCCCTCACGCATTCCCTGAGATGTGTGGGTTATGACAACCGGAAATTCCTTAAGAGTATCCTGTTAATCGTGTTGATTCCATGGATTGCTGAATGGCCGGCGGGTGGATTGGATGTGGTCTGGCCACAGGTTTACTTTCTCCAACATCCTGTCAGCTGGAGTTTTTATTTCCGTGTCCTCCCTGGCCATCTGACCAATGTTTGTAATTAAGATGGACATTAAGACTCGCTTCTGTTATAAATAACTGTTGTTTTGTTTATACTTTCTTTTATCACTGTGTTTACCTGTTACTACTGTAAAGCATTTTGAGCTACTTTCATGTATGAAAATGTGATGTTTAAATAGATGTTGTTGTTGTTACTGATTGGTGTGGTTACAGGTAGCCCCCTTGGGAATCTTTTTAACTTAATATTGTTTATGAAGCACTAGAAAAATGGACTAGTTTGAAGCATGAATGGCTTTCTCTTATCATCACTTATTGTTATGCCCTTCTTAGTGACTGGGAGAAATGTGTCTAATGTTGTAATTGGAATTATCTTTGGCCTGTTTTTGTTTTCTTTTGAAAATGCACGCAGGCACAGCCACTCTCTTACATGTGACTTATGGGAGGTGGCAGCAAAGAGCTATGGCAGCCTTGTTGTATTTCTTTCCAAGAAAATCAATTTTAATGGCATCAGTATAGTCCCGAAAAATTTCTGCCACTGATGTCACTCCACTGACAGCCCACTGAATTATTCTTCCTCCACATTCCAACTTTAGCCCCAAAGCAAGAAAAGCCAGAGTTCAGAATAACTAACAAGCAGACGTGAAAAACCTGGTCTTGCATCTGTAATAAATTAATGGTGGACTGGGTCTTGGCTCTCATTTTTTTAGTATCTCATAAACCATGTTTTTTAACACTTTAGGTACTACAGAAATGCATGCATTACTCATTTATGTTTATGTAACAAGGCCTTAACAAAGGCTTCTACTGGTGTCAATAACACTTAACAAAGCATCAGTAAAGTGGTTATTCATCTATTCCATGTGACCTACTAAAATAACTTCACTTTGGAATGGTGTTACGTGGCTTAAGTGAGGCACGTTTCTCTTCATATTGCATACCTGTAAATCCTTAATATAATTTATGCAGTAATTTATCAAGTAATTTTACAACTGTGTAAACATGCCACACTTCCTAGAGATGAATAACTCATCTACTGATGTTTAAGAAGTGTGATGAAGAACAAAAAAAGCCTTTGTTAAGTTCTTGTTACATTAGAGTAAACGAGTCATACATACATTTTTGCAGTACCTAAAATAAAGTGTAACGGGATGGGGAAATGTTAGTCACTTTATTACAGTTTATGGGAGACCTACAAAAGTTCATTTGAAAGGAGGCCATTTGCTGGTGACAGACTGATTTGGAAAACATACTCACTGCATCAAAGTTTCATCCCATAATAACCCACTTCCACACAAATTTGATTCTATTTTGCTACAGTCTTGTACAGCTTTCAGTCCTATTCCACAAGCTCTCCTGCAGTATATTTGTATATTTAATATGCAAATACATTACAATGAAATGATAGTATTGCCTCAGCAGACAATGACTGTCTTGTTTTGGAACAGCAGTGTTTCTGACCGTTCTGCACACTGCAGAAACGATCATTGGGTCCCTGCTGCCCTCCACTGAAGATATCCATGTAAAACGTTGTACCCACAAAGCTTACAGCATCATGAAGGATCACTCCCCTCCCATGGTCTCTCTATCCCACTTCTGTTTGGTAGATGGTACTGTAGCATCTGAACCAGTTCTACCAGGTACTACAACAGCTTCTACCCTTTGGCTGCCTGGACTCTGAACTCTGTGCTGCCTTCCTGCCCTCAGATCTGATCCTAGTAGTGAATTTATATGCCGAAGATTTATTACACTGCTCACTACTGTTGTTTTATGTTATTAGTTTTACTGTTACTATTTATTAATTATTTATTCATTACTATTTTAAGTTATTACTATCTATTCATCCAACCCGCTATATCCTAACTACAGGGTCACGGGGGTCTGCTGGAGGCAATCCCAGCCAACATAGGGTGCTCACCGCAGGGCACGCACACTCACACACACACATCAAGCACACACTAGGGACAATTTAGAATCACCAATGCACCTAACCTGAATATCTTTGGACTGTGGGAGGAAACTGGAGTACCCGGAGGAAACCCACGCAGACACAGGGAGAACCTGGGTCACCTTACTGCGAGGCAGCAGCGCTACCCACTGCACCACTGTGCCGCCACTATCTATTCACTTATCCATTATTTATTTTGAATTATTTACTTATATTACAGTATAATTCTTTACCTGAATTGTCACTCTATGTATGTATATTTAGCACTGTGACCCTGGGAAACATTATTTTGCTCCACAATACGCTGTAGTGCTCTGTATGGATGGCAAGAAAATAACACCACTTGACTTGACTTGACTTGAAACAGCAGTAGCACATTGTTCTTTATTTTCTCCACTGGTTTCATCATTTGGTTGTCCACTCTGTGATACAGCTTTGCATTATGAGAGCCAAGTTTAATCCAAAGTTAGATACTAGCCATGGAGGCCGACGGGGTGAACTCATTCTCAATAAGAACAATTTTCATTACAATGAAGATACCCCTACAGACATGTTTCAATGTTAATTGAAAAGGCTCTGGCATTAGCTAGCCTACTTAAAATGAAAACAGATTAACTGCACAACTCTTACATAACTTTATAATAAAACACAAAACTGATTAGTTCCTTAAATCTGCTATGCATGAACACTGGTGCTTACTAAGGGGAATTTCAAAGTAGCTCAGGTGTATCACAGCTTGAAAATCTGGTTAATGGGGCCAAAGACTTGATATTTGCACACTAAAGGTTTAGCATACTGTTATACCCTTAAGTCAATTTGATTCCTGAAGAAAAAAAGATTCTGTTACTGAACAATTAGGGGCTTTATAATAGTTGTACTATATATGCATATGTTAATTTTAATAATATGAATTGTTTTAGTCCCGCAGTCTGCTCATCCTGAGTGTTGCTTATTTCCATTGATTAACTGCACCTCAGTATTTTAATGTCAGGATCCCTGCTGGAATGTGAACCTCTCACTCAATGGCAACTAAACAATAGACAGTAGGAGACAGTAAGCTTACAATTACAATAACACTCAGAGATATATTACAATTGTTTCTGTACATTTGGCAGACACCTTCACTCAAGGCAATTTAGAAGATTAAGATACATTATAATTATTAACATATTGTTTGTTTTACAATTGGAGCACAGGTTGGTGAATGACTTGCTCAGTGTCACACAATGAAACAGAAATGGGGCCTGAACCGGCAGTCACTGGCTGGAGTATTGGATGTTGTTAAAAGAGGAAAAAAGTCCTACAACTACTCGTCTGGGAAAAGAAACTGCCTGGTGCAAACTGCTCAATGTTTATTGTTTCTGTGTAACACCTATAACGTAATGATCCTCTTTATATCCAGTAGGGGACTATGATATTCTGCCATATCCAGTCCAACTTACCGTAGCTTTGGATGTAATTTTTAGTAGTGACCAACAAGAACTGAGAGATTAGGTACCAAAATGTACCTAATCAGAAAGTCAGAATGATGGTCAACAGTCAAAAGATTATAAATACCCTCTAACTATGTCAAAAAGATAAACAAAACTTAAGGCTGAGAAAAAATTTAAAAAAGGTTGGTTCCTAACAATAATTGATGAGCCTTTCCTTAACTTTACACTTGCAAAACATTTGTTATTGGTTTTCTATTCAATCTGCTATTTTAAATAATGTCAAGTAATATGTTGTGCTGGCAACCAAAAGCATGAAGAGGATGAAAAACAACACGGTGGGGCCCAAAAAATCATTTTTAGGATAAAATTGTAAAATAATTGGAAAAACAAACAAAAATAATACAAATAATTACAATGTTCATAACTAAAGTAAAGTATAGTTTCAAACAATGCCAAAGTCATAACAAGGATGCCACAACTCCAGTCTTGCATCTGAAACAATGCAGAAGGGGCCTGAGTTGCCTTGAAAGCTTGCATATTGTAATCTTTTTAGTTACCCAATAAAAAGTGTCATTTTGCTTGGCTTTTCTCTAAAATGGGTGTATAAATGTTATAGCTGTTTCCCAAGCCACTAGATGGCAAAACAGTGAAGTCCTACAGGAGTATGGGGGAGGACAACCAATATGGTGCTCCAAGTACAAGTCTATGGTATAAAAAACATGAAGGATCCCCTAGTGTCTCTGGGGTGCTCCTCAATGACCACAACAGTACTCTGAATGGACACTGAGTAACCTGGAATTTTTTCTAAACTGGTACCAGAATGTGCGCCTGGTCTGCTAAAAGGTGAGCTTAGACTTGCGAAGTAGATAGTGGGCAAGAGTTCAACTGGTGGGAGGAATTCCAGAGAGTTAAAGAAGGATTTGGTAGGTGAGCTGATGACAATATGAAAATGAGTGAGGTTACCATCCACCCAACAGGGCAGACTGTTGTTTTCAGAAGGCAAAAGTTTTGTTGTTTCACCCTTCTGTTTATTGAACTTTTCCTTGATTCTGTTATTGCTTTGTTTTATTAATAAAATCCCCTTATTTGTTATTACTTTGGTCTCACTGGGCATCATTTGGGATCAGGTTCAGTTCTGTAATGCCACTTACAGTCCAACCACCATATTGTAATGATTAAATTGTTGCCTACACATTTAAAGAAACAATTTGCACAAAAAATCTGAACAGTATACCAGTACTATAAACCAGGGTGTTATTCAAGATCATAGCAAGAAAAAATAAGCAGTCTGTTTTTTTACTTTTACATTTACTTTATCCATGCTAAGCTAATCAAAATGTAGGTGAACAGGGATTGACAAAACTATGGTACGCAAAATGGCCTCTTTTCTTCACAAAAGACTTCTTATGTCCTTCTTATATAATATGTTTGTTTTTGAATGTAGTCTAAAAGAAATAAATACTGCAGTGCTTGGGCAGGCATCTGGTGAAAGCGTACAGTAAGTGGCACTTCTCAGCAGGGCAGAGACATTAAGGAAAAAAAGCCTGAAGTAATTACCTTGTTTTGATCCATTTCTGTAGTGCACTGAAAGCAGAATTTATTTTTTTAACACAAAAGCCAATAATCACTTTTACATTTTGCATTGTCACATTGAAGGCATTACAAAGAGAAAATGAATTACTTTAAATTATGGAGGGTCACAAAGATATAAAGGCTTAGTGCATTCTTGAGGCAAGAATCAAACATTGACAGCACACATCTAATGCTAGGCTAAATGGAAATAAATGAACAATACTGCAGGTTGAATTACATAAGAATGTCACAAATGGCAAGATTTATAGAAATTACCGTATATTACAAAAGTGTTTTTTTCTTATTAGACTTGAACATCATAGTCATGAAATCTAAAAATCTTACAGATGTGTTTGACTTTTACTGTCAAGTACCTTATGAAACCACCTCACCTTTCCTTATGAGAAGTTCTTGATATTCATGAAGAAGTAATAATAAGCAGAATAGGTCACTTGGTGTGGACTTTATCTGGAATTGTAATGTTGAATTGCACAGAGCCAAAACATGATTGGATTTCAATGCATAATACTATATAGATTGATACTTGCATGTAAAAAGCCCAAGTCTCACTTTTCCAAATAATTGCTAGAGATGCAGTAAGCACTGATGAGAACCTTAACTGTGTGGTGGTGTTCACATTAGGCCTCTTAACCCAGACAGAAAGACTTCATTTATTCACCGATATTTGTAACAGGGTTTGTTTTACATGAAAGCCCCTGTATACCTTGAACACTCAGCCTGGAAAGAAACCTGTTGTCTAGTAATTTGTTAGCACCAGAGCTTCTTCAGCCAACATTTTGGTTGTAGGTTATTATAAGTAATTGGCTCACTTCATTTCAGCCATGAAACACCATCCTTATGATGAACTGACAAATGTATGCCCAGTTCTACTGAAATGGTAAATGTGAAATACTGCAACTCGTTATTTTTCTAAAATAAAGTACAGCTTCAATATTTAAAGATAAACGAATGAAGTTCACATCAAGGTGAACAAAGTTATTATTTGATATAACATTGTGTGATTTTCTACACATATTTACAACGATATTGGAGGTTTTTTCCCATACTTAAAGAGATAAGGATCTTCTTCTTTTGGCTGCTCCCAATTAGGGGTCACCACAGTGGATCATCCATTTCCATTCTTTCCATCGTTTTCTGCCATACCAACTGCCTTCACATCCTCCCTCCCTGCATCCATAAACCTCCTCTTTGGCTCTCCTCTTTTCCTCTTACTTGGCGGTCCCATCCTCAACATTCTTTTTCCAATGTAACCCACATCTCTTCTCCGCACTTGCCCAACCCATCTCAACCTAACCTCTCTCATTTGGTGACCAAACTGTTGTCCCTCTAATATACTCATTCTTAATCCTGTCTACCGTCATTACTCTGAGTGAAAATCGTGTCATCTTCATGTGACACCCTGTGTAGTGGTAACTGGGGTCACCAGCCTACACTCCAGGGGCCTCATGTATAATGCCGTGCGTAGAACTCACACTATAACATGGCGTAAGCACAAAAGCGGGAATGTGTGTACGCACAGAAAAATCCAGATGCAGGAATCTGTGTGTACACAAACTTCCACGTTCTTCCGCCACATAAATCCCGATCAGCGTGAAAAGTAACACACGTGCACGCGCCTGCTGCCCCACCCCATCTCCCTCTTTGAATATGCAAATCAATATAAATAGCCCTTAAGATCATCCTTCTGTGAAAAGACAATGGCAAAACCACAAGGAAAAATAGAACATTTTCAGCAAATACCAAGTGGAGGCAAGGAAAAATGTACTATTTTTTGGTTTAAACACTGGTATAAACAAGAAAAGGAAGCTGATCGAGGGACATAGCATGTCGGAGAAACTCGAAAGCTCAAGTTCACAAAGTCGCACAGTGCCAGAAATAAATAAGAAGTCGCATATCAAAGTCGCCGTAAAAAGGCGAGTCATAGCCCTCCGTCTCAGTGTTATACGAAAGCTTATTAGGGTACAGAGAAAAAAAAAAAGGCACACAGTGGGGGAAAAAGCACGAAATGTCAATTTTAATCTCGAAGTTTCCACTTTAATCACATATTTTATTTTGTCATTAAAGTAGAACATCATAAACTTAATCTTAAAATCGTTTAATTTACTAGTTTCTCAAATCCCATCGTAACTAAAGTACAGTAATCCCCTGCTATATCGCGCTTCGACTTTCGCGGCTTCACTCTATCGCAGATTTTATATGAAAGCATAACTAAATATGTAACACGGATTTTTCGCTGCTTCGCGGGTTCTGCGGACAATGTGTCTTTTTTACTTCCTGTACATGCTTCCTCAGTTGGTTTGCCCAGTTCATTTCATACAAGGGACACTATTGGCGGATGACTAAGAAGCTAACCAATCAGAGCACGCAGTTAAGTTCTCCTGACTGAGAAGCTAACCAATCAGAGCACGCAGTTAAGTTCCTGCCTGCTGAAAGCAGTGTTAACCAGGAAGTCTCGTCTCGCTCATTCAGCATCAACGTGTTTCGCTGTGTAAAGAGTTGGGCTCTTTTGTGTTTATCTTTGTGCATAGTCAAGCCCTTCATTATGGCTCCAAAACGATCTGCTACAACTTCAGGGGCCATGCCCAAGCGCAAACGTAAGATGTTAACGATTGCCGAAAAGGTAAACGTTTTGGATTTGTTGAAGGCGATTCTTTTTATTTAAAAACTAGGAAAGGAATATAAGATCTACAGCCGCAGTGTCCTTTTAACCAGGGTGCAAAAGTGGCATTACACACAGTTTTGAGCATGCCCTCTGCACACTACTTGTGACTTTAGGCTTTAGGAAGTAAGTAAATAAATAAAGGTAAATCGTGTCATAAAATGATTTCTTCAAAACGTCGAATGTTATTTATTTGGCACGGACATGCTCAAAAAATACATGTGTAATGTCACGAAAAGTGCCTGCTGACACTTTAGTATGCAAGCAATGGTATGTGCATTCTTGCTCCGATGTAGAAGGGAGCTGAGTTTACCTATGTTACAGCGCGTCTATGTGAAAACAGCAGTATCAAATGCGGGGGTGGGGTGTGTTTGGGCTCATGAACGTGGCTGAGATAATAAAATTGACTAAAAAAAAAACCAAAGCTAACCTTTACAAGTATCATAAATTACACCGGCTGTTACAGACTGAAATCAAATGTATGTTTTTATTCTAAAATAGTAAGACTAAGAGCAGTTTACTTCTCAAAACGGAGTGGTGCTGGATCAAACTCGCGACCTTTTGATTCCCAGTCGGCAGCACATTCTATTGCACCACGGAGGCAGTCATAATAAACGGCTGTCAATGTTGCATGTTAAGACGGCTTTTTGTTTCTGCAGTTATATTTTTGAATAAAAGCGCAACTATTGTGTTAGATTTGTACCTTTTGTGAAAGTATTTGTGTGATACTTCAGGTTTCATACATTATATAGTTTAACACTAGAATTACCAGAGCCTACGAAAAAACTCGTAATTCTGTCCCACCTTAAACTGCTTCTTAAATCCCTTCACACCTCTCAGCCAGCGCCCTTTGTCTTCTAAATGTGCTGATAAAGAGAAGCTTGGAGCAGCCGGCTATTCCATCCCCCCACCAATTTAGAACGTGCACAAACTTCTCTCAGCTCATGCCTTGATTGAGTATCTGGGAGTGAAGTGGAGTTTTAGAGTGGAAATAATAGATCGTTATTTGGAACACACGCATTTCATGTCTGTTCCGTTTCTACAGTAATCTGTGTCAACACATTGTTAAAACAGAAACGTTTTTTATATTCTAGTAGTAGATGACAAAATGTAGGCATAAACTATATAATGTATGAAGCCTGAAGTCCAAATAGCAAAGAAACATTTTCACAAAAATAACACAATTGCGCTTTTATTCAAAAATATAACCGCAGAAACAAAAAGCCGCCTTAACATGCGACATTGACACCAGTTTATTGTAACTGCCTCCGTGGTTCAATAGACTCAGCCCCCGCTTGGGAATCAATGGGTCACGAGTTCGATCCTGCGCCCCTCCGTTTTGAGAAGTAAACTGCTCTTATTCTTACTGTTTTAGAATAAAAGCATACATTTGATTTCAGTCTTTAACGGCCGTTGCAATTTATGATCCTTGTAAAGGTTAGCTTTTTTTTTTTTTTTTTCACTTTTCATTCTCTCAGTCACGTTCAGAATCAATCCATACAACCCCATCTGACACGGCTGTTTTCACTAAAGACGCGCTATAGCTCTGCAGTGTACCACGATGCATACTAACGCCATTGTTTATACCCCTGTAGTTAATGCAGCTCTGCACATCTACCTTATTCTTGAAAACTGGTACTAATATACTTCTTCACTATTCAGGCTTCTATTATCTAATGTCACACATTTCAAGATTTTGTTAAACAATCTAGTTAAAAACTCTACTGTACTGATATCTCACCTAGTGTTGGGTGGTATACCGGTTCATACTGTAAACTGTTTTTTATTTTTGTTATGATATAGATTTTTCTTGTACTGCAACACCAGTTTAAATTGCTTAAACGATGTTCGGAACCTCTCGCAGCGGGAAACTGTACAAATGTGGACCTTTTTCACTGCTACACCGCTAATCACAGATAATCACAGAGTTGTTGCGCGGTTCTTCCTTATGTCCATATTTTTTTCTTCACCGTGGCCCTAATATGATTCCAAAGGGCTATGCCACAAATAGCATTATACATGCAAGTTGCAGTTTTATTATTTATGTATATAGCTTAGCTTGAAGCAAGGTCCATATTAATGCAGTTTGCCTAAATGATGGTTCTGTTGGTAAAGATGTCATCACCAGGTTGCACTTGTTGTATTTTATTTTAATTTGGTGTTTTTCAAAATTTCTTCAATAAAAAGGTTCTATATTTTGACTGCATCTCTCATGCAGTGTGATTTCTTCTCTTCATTAGTGCCACCCCCTTGAAAACTATCACTTTATGGGGCCATGCAAACCTGTATTAATACTTGTGTGCACATTAAATTTTTTTTTGTACAATGTACAATTCTCATGACAGTGGAATAGGTTATTCATAGCCAGTCTACTGTAGTAATTGCAGTGGAAAATTTGTTAACATGCACTCATTCATGGGAAAAACATACCGTTGAATACTGTGAAACCGGGATAATTTAGAAAAATACCGTGATATAGAATTTTGGTCATACCGCCCACCCCTAATCTCACCTAAACATCTCTATGCCTCCACTGGTATGTCATCTGGGCCAGCTGCTTTTCCACTTTTCATCTTCCTCATAGCTTCCCTTACTTCAGCCTTGCTGATCCCCAGTATTTTGTGATGTGCTATCACCACTTCATCCAACCTATGCTCTCACTTTTTCTATATTCATAAGTTCTTCAAGGTACTCCTTCCACCTTTTCAATACACTCTCCCCACTTGTCAGCAAATTTCCATCTCCAAACTTAATCACCCTGAACTGCTGCAAGTTCTTCTCTGCTCTGTCCCTCTGTCTGGCCAATCCTTTGTGTCCAGTTTCTCATATAGCTCAACATCGCTAAGAGATAAGGATTATCTCGGAAATGTTTTTTAATGACCATGAATAGGTTTACAGATACAGGTGCCGGTCATAAAATTAGAATATCATGACAAAGTTGATTAATTTCAGTAATTTCATTCAAAAAGTGAAACTTGTATATTAGATTTATTCATTACACACAGACTGATGTATTTCAAATGTTTATTTCTTTGAATTTTGATGATTATAACTGACAACTAATGAAAGTCCCAAATTCAGTATCTCTGAAAATTAGAATATTGTGAAAAGGTTCAATATTGAAGACACCTGATGCCAGACTCTAATCAGCTAATTAACTCAAAACACCTGCAAAAGCCTTTAAATGGTCTCTCAGTCTAGTTTTGTAGGCTACACAATCATGGGGAAGACTGCTGACTTGACAGTTGTCCAAAAGACAACCATTGACACCTTGCACAAGGAGGACAAGACACAAAAGGTCATTGCTAAAGAGGTTGGCTGTTCACAGAGCTCTGTGTCCAAGCACATTAATAGAGAGGTGAAGGGAAGGACAAGATGTGGTAGAAATAATTGTACAAGCAATAGGGATAACCCTGGAGAGGATTGGGAAACAAAACCCATTCAAAACTGTGGGGGAGATTCACAAAGAGTGGACTGCATCTAGAGTCAGTACTTCAAGAACCACCACGCACAGACGTATGCAAGACATGGGTTTCAGCTGTCGCATTCCTTGTGTCAAGCCACTCTTGAACAAGAGACAGAGTCAGAAGCG
This sequence comes from Polypterus senegalus, assembly GCF_016835505.1. Classification (NCBI taxonomy): domain Eukaryota; kingdom Metazoa; phylum Chordata; class Cladistia; order Polypteriformes; family Polypteridae; genus Polypterus; species Polypterus senegalus. The sequence goes on along the minus strand of NC_053155.1, from coordinate 262,782,630 downwards.
TCTCGCCTGGGCTAAAGACAAAAAGGACTGGACTGCTGCTGAGTGGTCCAAAGTTATGTTCTCTGATGAAAGTAAATTTTGCATTTCCTTTGGAAATCAAGGTCCCAGAGTCTGGAGGAAGAGAGGAGAGGCACAGAATCCACGTTGCTTGAGGTCCAGTGTAAAGTTTCCACAGTCAGTGATGGTTTGGGGTGCCATGTCATTTGCTGGTGTTGGTCCATTATATTTTCTGAGGTCCAAGGTCAACACAGCTGTCTACCAGGAACTTTTAGAGCACTTCATGCTTCCTGCTGCTGATGAACTTTATGGAGATGCAGATTTCATTTTCCAACAGGACCTGGCACCTGCACAAAGTGCCAAAACTACCAGTACCTGGTTTAAGGACCATGGTATCCCTGTTCTTGATTGGCCAGCAAACTCGCCTGACCTTAACCCCATAGAAAATCTATGGGGTATTGTGAAGAGGAAGATGCAATACGCCAGACCCAACAATTCAGAAGAGCTGAAGGCCACTATCAGAGCAACATGGGCTCTCATAACAACATCTGAGCAGTGCCACAGACTGATCGACTCCATGCCACGCCGCATTGCTGCAGTAATCCAGGCCAAAGGAGCCCCAACTATATATTGAATGCTGTACATGCTCATACTTTTCATGTTCATACCTTTCAGTTGGCCAACATTTCTAAAAATCCTTTTTTTGCATTGCTCTTAATTGATATTCTAATTTTCCGAGATACTGAATTTGGGACTTTCATTAGTTGTTAGTTATAATTATCAAAATTAAAAGAAATAAACATTTGAAATACATCAGTCTCTGTGTAATGAATGAATCTAATATAGAAGTTTCACTTTTTGAACGGAATTACTGAAATAAATCAACTTTGTCATGATATTCTAATTTTATGACCGGCACCTGTATATTGCCGTAAGCTTTCTTCTAAGATACTAGAATAATGTGTTCTTGAACACATGTGTTGGCTTTGATAATACAGCATTTTGCAAAAAGACAAATCCTCACAGTACTATAGAAGACATAATGCAGGATTCTCACAAAAAAGTCAAAATGTGTCCTCTGCCAGCCAGAATATTAATAAAAACATAAATGTTTCTAAAATGGTTACCTTGGCGATGGTTGGCGTACACAAAAATGCACACTTGAGAACTTGAAGCATTAGATCAATTTTGATGAGGGCAGGCCATTCAACCCAACACAGTTTGCCAATTCCAATCACGCAGTCCACTCAAATGAACATTGAGTTGAGTCTTGAAAGCTCTGGAAGTGCCGGTCTTTAATGTGTTAGTTGGTCACTTGTTCCATGAGTCTGTAGTTCTCAGTGGAAAAAAAATTCTAACATTTCTTTGAAAGTTTCCATCTGTTTTCCTGTGTGGCATCGGAACCCCCTGCAGATTTTGTGTTTTTACTCCAACCCTCTTTTTTTTTTTTGTTTGTTTTTTTCTGTCCACCTGGACATCAGACTGTACTTTATTCTTTGTTACTTAGTATTGCCTAATCTTATTTTTATAATTTTTATTTTTCATAAACTTTTCTTTCTTCATCTTGTAAAGCACTTTGAGCTACATCATTTGTATGAAAATGTGCTATATAAATAAATGTTGTTGTTCTTTATTGTCAATCCTAATATAACCCATTGTAAACCAGTAAGGAAAAGCAGTGGGGCAAAATTACAGACAATATAAAAATGTAACTGTAGCTGTGTTTCATCAGTGCTCCTACAGCTACTGGAAATCTTTAGGAAATAATTATGACACACCCACAAGAAACCCAGTCAAAGTATCGTCATTTTTACATTTCACAGATAATGAAATAAAATTAACAATAAATACAAAACATAACTCCTTATTTATAACACATTCACATTTACAGTATTTATGATGCAGTTTCACGTTTATATATCTTAGTTATGTTTCTTTATGTTATTGCACTGATTACTATTTACACAAAACAAGGAGAACCAGGGACATTTACGAAACATGAAAAGTAAAACATAACAAGATTAAAATATTAAAAATGTAAAGGAATGCAATTTAGCACACAACTTGGATTAAGTCTGGCACGGGTTTCAGACTAAAAAAAATCTAAAACAACAGGGACAGGCAAAAAGTACAAGAAACAGAAACACTAAACAGATGGCTTTTAGAAGGCTATTAAGTCCAATGCTAGAGCACTGCTTACACTCACTGCTCCGTATTTATTTGTTATTACCATATTATCACATGACTACTTTAAAATTAGTGCTGCTCAGCAACTCAACTAGATGGGAGGGATTGGGGTAAAGAGGGGCCAAGGAATGAGCTCAGGTGCACACCTGACACAGTTAGCCATAAATGTTAAGAAAGCATTTTAAGAGAGTAGTTTGCAACTTGTTTCACTAATGAGAAAGCAGAAAAGCTTTAAGTAACAAGTGTCAAATCAGATTGATCCCAACATCTTTATCATATGTAATGTCTGACTGACTTCATTCATCTAACAGTAAGCCATCTCTAACATGTCAAGTATACACCAAATTAAATGAAGCTGACATAATATCCAAAATACTGTGTATTGCTATGTCTGCGCAAAGCCCACAACTGAAAATTATAAACTCATGTTTTGTTGTATTGAAGAAGATTTTACAGTATGCTCAAGGAATAAAGTTATGTTGGCTAGTGCTTACTCACTTTAATTAAATTTCAAAGAGAGAATACCAAATGAAAATTAAAAAAATACAATAAGAAAAGTAGATACTCAACATCCGAAAAAGCACCTCATTTTAAAGAGAAGGCAAAAATCCAAAACACAAACAGCTTGTCAATTCGACAACTTTCATACTAAAGGCGAGAGACACAGTGGTTAGCAGTTCTGTCTAAACCACCAGGTACTTGGATTCAATTCTCAACTCTTTGTGTGTAAAGTCTGTACATTCTCCTAGAGTCTACACTGTGCTGTTTGTCTCCCCATTCCCAAGGCAAGTATGTGCTGTTCTTTGGTGGCTCTGAGTAATGGAGCGTGCCCTGTGACAGACTGGCTCCATGGCAGCTGATTTAGAAAACAGAATATAAGGACTTCATTTATTATTGTAGTGATAAAGACCGTAAAGTACAGCATTAAAATAAAGCTGCAAGGCAAATTCTTCACAATCTTGTTTAAAATTGTATTAATTGTTTTAATGGCTGTTGCAAAGAATTTTTACATAACATTTTTATTACTCTTTAATTTAAAATTGTCTTTTGTATCAGTATACTGCTGCTGGATTAATTGAATTTCCCCTTGGGATTAATGAAGTATCTATCTAACTATCTATCTATCTATCGAAACAGTGTTCTCCAGTTTGAATTTTCAGAGCATCTCCTGCACAATTTAGAGTGGTTTGAGGTTACATAAATATATGGAAATAAAGCCAGTAAAAGAATTAAAATGATTAGGGTCATGCTTTCCTTGAGAGTTTGAGGACATATTAAAACTTGTTTATAAGAGATAAGAAAACAGTTTGGATTGTTAAAGTAGAAATTTGGCAGGGGCCTATTATTAATTTAAAATATGATAATATCCTAACATACTAGGGTATATTGGGTGTAAGGATGGAGTCACCCATGGATTTGATGCCAGTGTAATGCGCATACACACACACACACACACACACACACACACACACACATCAGCACAACTCAACAGCACTACAATATTTTTTGTCATAATTTTCTTCTCAATCTTTAATTCCAGTATTTACATTCAAGGATACAAAGTGCATATACATTACAGGAAAATTTTCATTATTTATTATGCAATAAATATTCAAATATCAAAAGATATCACTATTGAATATGATTTTAGGAAAAAAGCTGTTTTGTGGATGCAGAAGTGACACACAACTCATTGTAAAGGACAAATGTAATGCTTACAGGCTTAACCCAAATAACCAGTGAAGGTGGACCTACTTGCTATTATTTTGGGGTCGCAGGGGGCCTGAGCCTATTCACAGCTATTTAATTTTTTGATAAGCTATACAGGCTGTGAAGTTGAACTATTCAATCTCAGTAGAAAAGTACCCTTCATCCACCTTGGGCTGTGTGAGAGTTCCTAGTTTTAGCATATTTAAGAAAAGACGGCATAAAGAAAACATTTTCCAATGCAGGAAAAAGCAAGTACAGGAACTAACAATGATTTTCATTTCTGAACAGACAAGAAGAATGAGTATGTTTCTGGATTTAATGTAAATAGCTTTGCAGCATTGCATACAGAGCATCTGCTTTATGCTTTACACTTTAATAATGACCGGAAAAATCACTTGGTTATGTTCAGCTGTCAGAGGTTAGCTTATTCTTTCAAATATACATTACAACAAATTGATATTTAGTCACAGTAATGAGACCAAAAATTGCTAAACAGGTGCAGAGCTGAATTTAATGTTTTGCAGCCAAGATAGCTTCATAAAAATTCTAAAGTTTGGAAATTATTATCACAAAGCTACAAAAACGTATAGAGTATAGAGACAAAATCCATCCATCTATTATCCAACCCGCTATATCCTAACTACAGGGTCACGGGGGTCTGCTGGAGCCAATCCCAGCCAACACAGGGTGCAAGGCAGGAAACAAACCCTGGGAAGGACGCTAGCCCACCGTAGTATAGAAACAATACAGAATATTAAATATACAAGTAGTCCCCAGGTTACGGACATCCGACCTACGACTTACGAACGAGGCCGTAGCTGTGACGCATGTGCCTCAGTAACTGCTGCTCTGTCATCTTCGGCCTGGGGATGCTGCAAGCGGTGGCTGGACGGAGGCTGGAGGGGGATGATTTTGCTGCCTGCACAGTGTAGTGTCCCTCGGGCGGCTCCCGGCGGCAAGCGATTTCACTGCCCGCCCACCACACACGGCTACCCTGTTTGTTCTCGGTGGGCGGCTGGTAAAGATGCAAGCGGTGGCTGGATGGAGGCTGGAGGGGGACAATTTTGCATCTCACGCAGTGTAGGGTCCTTCCGGCGGCTCCCAGTGGCAAATGGTTTCACTGCCCGCCCACCATACACGGCTGCCCCGTTCGTTCTCGGTGGGTGGCTTGTAATGCTGGCCAGCGGTGACCCTGTTGTGGCTGAACGGAGGTCATTGAGGGTGAATGCGGCAGCAGGGAGTAGCATTGTAGTGTGCATCGGATGGCTGCCTATTGAATGGGGGCGATTCACTACCTGCCTTTGGCTGCACCATGTTCGTTCTCGGTGGGCGGACACTGCAGGCAGCATACTGTAGTGGAGGTGGCTGTGAGATGGGCTGGTGATGAACAACCTGTCGATGACTCCATTCATTCTCAATAGCAAGCCTGCTTGTACTGTTACGTACACAGCAGGAAGTTGTCTCTTGTCAATACATCAGACGTGTTGACAACTGGTGCCTTAAATTCATCATTAAATATGGGGGTCTTCCCAGACTGTCTTAAGACTGCTGTAGTTAAACCCCTACTCAAGAAAAGTAATCTTGACCCCTCAGCTTTTGAAAATTTTAGACACATCTCTAACCTGCCCTTCTTAAGTAAAATTCTAGAGAAGGCAGTCATTATGCAGTTAAATGACCACCTCAATAAACATGCTATTCTTGATAAATTTCAGTCAGGTTTTAGAACAAATCACAGCACAGAAACTGCACTCGTTAAAGTAGTAAATGACTTGCGGGTAAATGCAGACAGAGGCCATTTATCTGTTCTCATCCTCCTCAATCTGAGTGCCGTATTTGACACCATTGATCATAATATTCTTAGAAATCACCTTAGACAATGGGTGGGCCTCTCTGGCAGTATCTTAAATTTGTTTGAATCCTACCTGGCAGGGAGAAAATTCTTTGTTAGTTGTGGTAATCACAACTCAAAGACACATGATATTCTATATGGTGTTCCACAAGGCTCTATCCTGGGTCTGCTGCTCTTCTCAATCTACATGCTTCCGTTAGGTCAGATTATCTGAGGGCACAACGTGAGTTACTACAGCTATGCTGATGACACACAGCTGTATTTATCAATAGCACCTGATGACCCCGACTCTTTCGATTCACTAACACAATGTCTTACTGGTATTTCTGAATGGATGAATAGTAATTTTCTCAAGCTAAATAAAGAGAAAACTGAAATTTTAGTGATTGGCAATAATGGACTCAATGAGGTTATCAGAAATAAACTTGATGCATTAGGATTAAAAGTTAAGACGGAAGTAAAAAACTTAGGGGTAACTGTTGACTGTAATCTAAATTTTAAATTGCATATTCATCAGACCACTAGGACAGCATTTTTTCACTTAAGAAACATAGAAAAAGTTAGACCTCTTATATCATTGAAAGATGCTGAGAAATTAATTTTGTTTTCAGTTGACTAGATTACTGTAACGCACTCCTCTCAGGACTACCCAAAAAAGACATAAATCATTTGCAACAAGTGCAGAATGCAGCTGCTAGAATCCTAACTAGGAAAAGAAAATCCGAACACATTTTTCCAGTTTTGATGTCACTACACTGGTTACCTGTGCCTTTTACAATTGACTTTAAAATTCTGCTTATGGTTTATAAAGCCTTAAATAATCTCGCTCCATTTTATATATCGGAATGTCTGACACCCTATATTCCAAATCGTAACCTTAGATCCTCAAATGAATGTCTCCTTACAATTCCAAAAACAAAACTTAAAAAAAAGTTGTGAGGCGGCCTTCTGCTGTTATGCACCTAAAATCTAGAATAGCCTGCCAATAGGAATTTGCCAGGCTAATACAGTGGAGCACTTTAAAACACTGCTGAAAACATATTACTTTAACATGGCCTTCTCATAACTTCACCTTAATTTAATCCTGATACTCTGTATGTTCAGTTCATCATAATAACTATTCATGGTGGCTCTAAAATCCGTACTGACCCCTACTCTCTGTTTTCTCTTTTTCCGTTTTCTTTGTGGTGGCGGCCTGCGCCACCACCACCTACTCAAAGCATCATGATGCTCCAACAATGATGGATGGATTAAAAGGCAGAAGTCTACGTGACCATCATCATCAAGTCCTTCTGTGAGAACCCTAAATACAAAGAGGGCTGTTTCATTTATGTTAGGTAGATTGCCCAGAGGGGACTGGGTGGTCTCATGGTCTGGAATCCCTGCAGATTTTATTTTTTTCTCCAGCCGTCTGGAGTTTTTTGCCTTTTCTGTCCACCCTGGCCATCGGACCTTACTCTTATTCTATGTTAATTAATGTTGACTTATTTTATTTTCTTACTGTGTCTTTTATTTTTCTGTTCTTCATTATGTAAAGCACTTTGAGCTACATTTTTTGTATGAAAATGTGCTATATAAATAAATGATGTTGTTATTCCTGCTGTGATAGCATGTACAGTGCTGTGCAGAAGACCTCATCTTAATCTTTTGTCTTCACCCTTCAAGAATGTCTCTGAAACACAAATCTGATGCAAGTACTGGTGATACAGTAAAAAAGAGAAAAACCATCACCATTGAAAATAAAGCAGAAGTAATAAAAAGGTCAGAGAGAGGTGAAACTCCATTATTCATTGGCAGAGCACTTGGTTACAGTTGGTCAACAATAGCATTTATTAAAATAATGTACCTGTCCCGACTTACAAATAGTACAAATTCAACTTAAGTACAAACCTACAGTCCCTATCTCGTATGTAACCCGGGGACTGCCTGTACGTTATACATAGCACTAGCATTGAAAAGTTTGAAATCACCCAGAAATGTTTTTAATAGAAATTGATACTTTTCTTATCACTAAATTGATTTGAAAATACATCCAAAACATGGATAATCCTCAAAATGGCAACAACTAATATAAAATGTATTGTTCGCTACGGCTGCAAATCCCCACTTTCAGCAGCCATTACTTCAGTCTCCTAATGGTAACTCTCTTAGCGCTTAATTACTCATGTTTAAATGGTTATTTGTTATTAGAGAAACCTTTTTCTTTGTGTTAGCACTGGTGAAACCTGTTATTCTGTTCAGCAAGCATATTCTCTTTCCATTGGTTGCAAGCTACTGACATTCCAAATTCTGGGTTAAAAATAGTCAAAATAAAATAGTTTTTTCAAGAATCAATAGTCTGTTTTTGATTTGCAAAATGAAAGGTTAATCCATGTGAATGACTGTCAAGAAACTGAAGATTTTGTAGAAAGGTGTCCACTACTGACTTGAGGGATGAGTCCAATGGATCTAACCAGGACAGAAAAAGAAGGGGAAGGCCCAGCTGGGGAACTGCATGAGAGGATAAGGTCATCAGAGTCTGTAGTTTCAGAAACAAACACCTTACAGATCCTCAGTTGGCTCCTTCCTTAACTGCACATTAAATACCTGTGTTATCTGTAACAGTGAGATGATGACTCTAGGTTGTTGGCCTTACAGTCAGTTTAAAAAGAAATTCAAATAGAAACTGTCAAATAAAAAGAAATGGTTAAAAAGGGCAAAGGTTTGGAATCACCCCAAAATGTATCATCCAATGTCTGTGCTCTTTTGCCCATTGTAGCCTTTTGTTTTCACTGCTGCAGTTGACAGTGGTATTTGGAATGTACTATTAAATTGTATATGAATATATTTTAAATCGCTCATTTGAAACGGTAATTGACAAATTAATGGTCCCTTTATAAAAACATGTACCATTCCATCAAAAAAACTTTTGAAGGTTAGTGCATAAAAAAGGGGACGTTTAGTGTGCACTGCTGGCTTAATACTGATATCTGATTCTATGAAATGTATAATACATTAGATAAGAAGAAAGCTACCACTTGGGATATGCGTAAGCAGACAAAACGTATCACACAAAGGTGCACAATCTGCAAACAAAGGCCACCTTGTTTGTCTGTCAAGTCACTTTTCATGATGTATACATACCTAGACACAGTGTGTGCAACACTAAAATGGCTCTTTCCGTATTTGGATTAAGTTAATTGTCCTGGACCAACTTTCAACAGCACTACTTTGCCACAGACGAGTGCAGTAGCTCTAATCAGTTAAGAGCACAGAAAGCAGATGTATGCTATTTTGAGGGTAAAGCAGGATAAAATCAAAAGTAACACTGTAAACAATGACCTTCTCTGAATTTGAGCACACTGAACTATGATCGAAGAACTGCGGCATACACTGCATAAAGGTTCAGCCCAACATTGAGCTTGTTTTTTTGAACAACCTTAAGCACAGTGGCGTAGCGTAGTGGGGGCGGCCCGCCCCGGGCAGCACTTTTAATGGGGCGGCAAAGAATTACTGTATATTTTAGTCTTTTAAATTGAAATACCTAAATAAGGGGGCGGCGAAATTTTCCTCCGCCCCGGGCGGCTGACACCCACGCTACGCCACTGCTTAAGCATACTGTACTACAAGTACAACAAGACTGTCCTTACAGTTCATGTACTCTATTAATACTTAATCTTGCTACAATGCTTCTCATAAATCCTATTATAATTTTTAACCTAATTTACATGGCAAGTACGTACAGTATAGGCATCAGACGTAACCTACCAAACTGGATCTCTAGTTGGCTAGAGTACACATAAGAGGAGAATGCTCCACCTGGTGGAGGTCATCAGTGTATTCCCTCAAGGGTCTTTCCTTGGTCTGTTTCTTTTTCTGATTTATATTAATGCCGTTGATTCTTGTATAGTTAATGAACTTGTCAAATTCGTAGATGACAGTAAATTTGGAGTGCACTGAAGAGGCAGTAAAAGAAATTCAAACAGACCTGACCATCCTTCAGAACTGGGTGAACACTTAGAAAATGCAATTTAATACATTAAAGTGCAAATTGTTACACTAGGGAAAAGGAACATGAATTACAAATACAAGATGAGAGACATTGTCATGCAGGAAGGAAGCTCTGAGGAGGATGTAAGGGTATATGGTGATGCAACATTTTCATTGAATAAGCAATGTAAAGAAGCAATTAAAAAGGCAAATAAAATGTTAGTTTACATCATAAAAATGGTTGAATTCAAGTCAAGGGATGTTCTGGTCGAACTACAGAAGCACTCGTAAGACCACATTTGGATTAGCATGTGAAGTTCTCTTCACCAAAGTACAAGAAAGAAATGGCAGCAGTTTAAGCAGTGCAGAGAAGGACAACCAAGTGCATCCCAGGACTTGAGGACACATCCTCGGACAGACCTGGGGACCTAATCCAGGTATTTAAAATCCTCAAAGGCACTGATAAAGTAGATCCAGCAACATTCTTTAGGCTTAAGAGTAAATTACATACTTGAGGACACCTTTGGAAATTAAGTGAAGTGCATTAAAGACTGAAGCCATGAAGCACTTACTTCTTCACTCCAAGAGTTGTGGGACTCTGGAACAAACTACTGAGACATGTTGTTGAAGCAGAAATCTGGACAACCCTTAAGATAAGATTTTGGGACAGATGGCTATAAGCTAAACAAATGGTCTTAATGGACTAAATGGTCTCCTTTCCTTTGTAAAATTTCTAAAGTTTCGTTTATTAGTTTTAGACGTAAGGGCATAAGTGAGCTAAGCAACTGGTTGGTGCCTTGCCTCCAGTAGGGGAGCCCAGTCCACAGAGAAAGGACAATGTTTCAACGCCTGCATATTGTTTTACTATTGTATACTTGTGAAAATAACAAAACAGGTGGATGGAGTTTTGTGACCCAGAGGCACAAATAATTACTTGGTTTGAAGTCCAACAGGAAAATCATTTTAAGCGCAGGGCAAAATATGGGAATAGCAGTGTGCTGTCACACAGTTTTGAATGCGAAATGAGTTCTAGCATTATACACACACAAAAAAGAAAGTCTGTCGTCAAACCTGAAGAGTGGGCATATACTTTAGAGGCTCCTAATGGTGCTCCACTAAAAAGTCTTAAATAAATGATGTGCTTTAATGGAAGGCCTACATGAAGTAATCGGTTTGGGAAAACAAGCTCCTCACCCATGGCCCGTTAAAGCTATCTCCTTCATTGAGGCAATTTGGAGAAAAGAAACGGTAGCCTTTAAAACCAGTGGAAAGTACCCTCTGGAGGAGAAGAGAGATGGCACATGGTTATAGACAATATATTTCTGTGACTATTTAAGCTGTTTATACAGTAATAGGCCAGGTGTTGGACACTATAGTGACAGTTAAAACCCTATTTTATCTTCACAGTCAATTTACTTTAATCAAGATAATTCTTCTCTTATAATAGGTGACTTTGAGATTTGTATTTGTCACTCTCTAGGTTATACGTAGATTAATAATATATAAGGGAATAAGAGACAAGGTGTTTTATTTCTGATGCAAATGGACAGCACAATTCTGTTGTCTTTCCCCACCGGTCTGTCAAGTAGGATGGTTTCCCAATTTGTCCACTATACAAGCATTAAAATAAAAAAACTCTCCCTTTCACTTCACATCAATCATTCTCTCCACTAGGCTCTCCTCTATATGTGAGCATCATGGACCAGTTATCAATAGTCTGGGGCCATGTGCTTGCTGCCACTTACCAGTCTAGAAGTGTTCTGACCTCTTAGCATTGCTCCACACCCAATGTTCCACCATTAAAAAAATGTACAAAGACACCCCATACTATGACCGTAAGTACTGAAGGTTTTTCTGCCTCGTCCATAGTCCTCTATAACCTACAAATACTTCCAAGTACAGGCTCAGATACTTCTAACTCTATTGTCCTATTGTTCAGTTTCATGGGGTAATCCATTCTCTCACTTTTGCCATCCCTTAATATACTGTGTCAATCCCACAGTAATATTTAAAGATGTTCTGTCATTTCTGGTATGGTTAAGTATCTAGGGGCAAGGTTGCCCACAATTCTTTGACAACCTGATTCTATCCTAACATGTGAACTCCCCTCCTGTGTACTTAGACTGTAAATGGACACAGATTAAATATTATTCACAGTAAACTGATTTAGAAATGTTGCACATACAGTACGTCCTGATCTTCATGAACCCGAGGCAAGCCTGATGACTTTGAATAAACAGTATACTGTTTAATTTGATTTTACTTTTTGGATTTACTTCCAGTGATTAAAGATTTGTTAAAAAAATAAATAAAAATGTCTTTAAATGTGTATTAATTTAATTATTGTGCGGTTTTGGGTAATGTTTTAATTGTGAATTTCTTCAACCATCTGGTACAAATCTGTGCTGCCTAGCAAAAAATAAGCATTTGATCTGTGTGTTTATGCTACAATTCTAAATCGAAATCAAATTCCACTGGTAGTATTTGAACTAAATCAGAATTTCTAAGATAAGTGATATTTAATGTGAGAGAATGAAGAGAGCAGAGGTAGCCAGCGGGCAGAAGCAGCGTTCTTTGTAGAAATTTACATGGGAATTCTGTGCACAAATTCATTCCACGAGGATCACTACAAGCAGCATTAATCACACCCCGGATAGCCTCAGCACACATCATAATTAACTAAGAATAATATAAACAGTTGATACTGCATTATCTTGACTATTAGCTTTTCCTCACAATAACTTTTACACTTATGTGCACTAAACCTTCTATTAGTTGAACTGGGACCTTTTAAGGAAACCATTGAAACTGGAACAGAACAGGAAATCTTCCTCCAGGGAACATTATCTGACGCATTACTATCTGAATATTCTCTCTAACTACTACAAGCCCATATAATAATAATAATAATAATAATAATTATTATTATTATTATTTGCATTTATATAGCGCTTTTCTCATAATACTTACTAAAAAGGCAAATGAATGTATGCAGCATGTGAACCCTAACTGCCCTCTTGAGGTTCTCCTTGAGCCTTTTTGTCCTTTGTCAAATCTTACACTGTATTTTTTTTACAGTATTTTACATTTAAAAAATGCCTAAACTTATTTAGCTCTTCAGTTAAATTTCCATGAGGCTATACTGTATGTCTCGGATGAAGCTTTGAAAGTGCAAGTTTAATATCTAGAGAAGAACAAGTAGCAATAGATCAAAACAATTAGACTTGCCTCACCTTAGTTGCTTAAATGCTTCAGCTTTGATGAGTGGGGTTTCCACAGAATGTTCAAAGAGAGCCCCTTCAGGACCTAAAAGACATGAATGTTTGTGTTGGTTAATTGACTTACAAAAAACTGGACCACTATTTAAAAGATTGGTACAGTAGTTTGCTTGCCAGTGTTTGGATGTGACTCATATAAATGAATCCCTAGCATTTTAACTTATACTTGATTTAACAAAACATATTGTACAGCAGACAGCAACTTTTGTGCAGTGGTAGCTTGAAAATAGCTTCCTCATAGATGACCTAAACAACTCCGGATACCAAATATCTGACTGTCTTCTCATCACATTCTATGTAGACAAAAAATGTCTGTGCCCTGCAGAAATAATTAACATTTAAGACATGATCCATTTGAAGGCAACAGCTCCGTATGCTGGGAAGGAGACAAATCATAGATGAAAGAAATAGAAGATGCAAATGAGAAAGACAGTTACTAAAAAAAGGAAAAAGTGGGTAGCAATTATCTATCAGAAAGCACAAAAATGTTTTTATTTACATTACATATATTACAGAAGAGTCTTGCAGGACCAGACATGATTCTCAGGATGAGAATGCACATCTGGAGACAACACATTAAAAATTTTGTAGTGAATGGTAGGGATGGATATCCCAGAAATTTAAAAGGCTCTGCATACGAGTTTTCTTCCTAAAAACCTGCCAATTTTCTCCTGTTCTTGCACTTTAAACATTTGGGGCTGCCGTGCCCATTTCTTCTCATGTATTGGACAGATACAGTACGTAAAATAACTACTGAAAAACATGGGGGAACAAAAGGATCTGAACAAAAGACACTGACAGAAAATAAAAAGTTAAAATTGCTGTTAACCATTTAAAAGCTTAGTGGCACAAGGTAACTGAAACTTGATGAATTTACATTTCTTCTTTTTCGCTATTTCATTACTACATGGCATAACAACAGGAAACAGTATTTAGAGAATATTGTATTCTCTTTATATACAGGTGAAATCCCTATATAACGAAATTCATGGGACCATAAAAATATTTTGTCATAATGGAAATTGTAACAATTATGGGGAAAATACATACAGTATATGTGAATTTCCCCTTGGGATTAATAAATTATCTATCTATCTATATTACGGTGACCAGGGTTGCAAGAGATCTGTGATCTCTAACAGCAGCTGCTCTGGTGTGCCTGGTAAAAAGTAAACCAAGGGCAAAGCAATTGGTTGTCCTCTGCAGGATCAGGCTTACTGAGTAACGTGCTTTTCACACGATGATTAGAACATTTAACACCGGGCTTTGGCGTGCTCTTCCTCGCACTGTCCTGGTCTGCCACAGCAGTGATTCTCAGCCGCTGGTGTTCTTCTAATCTAAAGATGGTAGCAAAAGCAGGACAATTGCCCCCATGTCATGGCTCCTATCTTGTGTGCTTTAGTACTGAAGTAACAGCTCCTCATTTTGAAGACAATCTTGAGACAGTACCTGCCTTCTCTATAATAGTAAAGCACCTGTATTTTCTTTGGAAACCTGAATTTGCCTTCCTGTTTCTTGTGTAACTCAGTAATGCAAGCTTGACAATACCTGTACAAATAACAGCACTTTCTAAACTAAAAAAAATTATTTTATTTGAAAATGAGACATTAGATATACCTTTTTCTTATAGAAATACAAGAATGAAATGAGAAGTTAGATGTAACTTTTTTTCCAGAGTAAACTGATACCATTTCTCTCATTTTTTTGTGCATTGCAGACAAAACTCTGAGAAGCGCTATGAAACTCAAACAGTACAGTATCGGCACATGACACAAATACCAATTCGGATGATCAGTGGAGAACTGATTCAGAATTCAGCTACATGTATGATGTTGTACCTACACTCTCTCAACACTGGAAATTCGAAACTTTCTTTAACAAGAAAGAGGCAGCCTGTTGCAGGTTTCCCGAGACTCTGTGAAAGTGTAGATGTGGCATTAAGTATTTTCTGCATTACATTATTATCTTTGGTGGTCATTTTTGTTCAAAAAAAAGTTTGTTATACTGAAATGTACATTTTGTTAAAATCAGATATGTTAAACATGATGTATGGACATTTGCTTGGGTCAATAAAAAGTATTCATTATTCTGAAAAATTTTGTTACTTCAATATTTGCAATAACAGGATATGACCTGTATACTACATGTCAAAATGCGGTGACTATATTCTGGTATGACATGTTTGGCATTTCTAATTAGCCAGTAATTTTTACTTACTTTATTCATTTAGACATACAGTAAGAAAGTGGATTCTGTGATCCTGTTGGAATGGTGTCAGTATCATTAGACATATTTACTGTTTTGGGTATACTGAGTACAGTGGCTCTTTGTTATCAGCATGTTCAGTGGGTGCGAAGGTACGATGTTTAGTTCAAATGCATATTTTCCTGCACATCTTTCTCAGAACAAAAGCTGCCAATTCTTTGAACACAACACATTGATTCCAACTGGTATTGTTTTAAGTGTGAATGACAGAGAACACACACAGCACACAGCCAATGGCAATGCATCATTAACATTTAAAGTATGATCTGGTTTTACAAGATCTTATTTTTCTTTTGCAACAGGTTATGTTTATGTATAACAGGTACACTGAAAATGTGCTCTCAGCATGCACGGTGCACATATATGTTTTTTTTTAGGAGACTTTTTAGTCGCAGAAGGTTTATCCATTTTAACCAACAACTTGGTGTCAGTTGGGTGATGTTGATAGAAGCATTATTGCTCTTTGCTATGTAAAGTTACTGCCCTACACTGCGCACCACCCTTTATGAACTGTTAGATTGGTTTAGAAATGTCATATAAGTCAACAGTCCAATTGTTCCTTCCCACAACTGAGCCAAATTCATTCATGGTTGCCTCTAGGTGTATATATTGTACATCTGACTTTGCGGAACTAACTACAGAGGGAAAAACTAGGCCACTAAAACCAAGCACAGCCTCTTTATTCTACCCGAAGTGTTGGAACTGATGTTAGCAGTAAAGTATAATCAAGCAATCAATACATCACTGTGATTTCATTTTTAAATATCTGTGCTTCATTGTTTCATTTATGTTTGTACTGTATATGGATTAATCTTGTATTTACACACACATATGTAAGTATTAAGCTTAATTATTAACAAAGTCATTTCAAAAACAGGGTGGCACATGAAAAAGTAGGCCTTTTCTCAGTATGGAATCCCACCTTAGTTTTGGCAACAGCAAATGTAGCCACTGTGGAAAGTTCGGACCTGGACACAAATAGGCAGATACAGAATGTCCCGAAACACACGTGTTTATTTACATAGCCACACCACAGTGCACAAAATAATAAAGCAGCTCCTTTTCACTCTCTCTTCTTCTGCCTCCAACTCCTCCCTCACAAGCTTTGTCCTCTTCCACACGACTCCAGCTCCCGAGTGGAGTGAGGCGGCCTCTTTTATACAGCACCCGGAAATGCTCCAGGTGCTCCCCAATTAACATCCAGCAGCACTTCTGGGTGTGGTGGAAGTGCTGCAAGCGAGTTCAGCTCCTCTTCTTGCAGCACCGGAAGTGCTGCATACCCCAGTTCCCAAGCTGCCCAGGTGTCCCCTGGTGGTGGCCACATCACTCCACAGGGTTGGGGTCTCCAGGTCCATGACCCCCATACAATCCAGGGTGGCTGCCCTCTTACATTCTAGAGAAGACACCACCCTTCTCCCGGTGCTTCCCTTCTGGTGGCGCCCCGGTGGGGCAAGGTTCCTGCATGTCTGTCACACCAGGTAAAGCTAGCAGGAAGTCTCTGTGAACGTTTTCATTAATTTTGTTAATTCTGTTATTTGTGCTTACTCAAGAGAAGACAGGCTGTACTGATTGGAGCTGTATATTTGAATTGTGTGCGTGTATTCTTGCAGAGGTTCCTTCAAGCTAACACATGAGGAATTTGTGAACCATTATCCCATTGTGCTTTCTGCACAATAAAGGAATTGCTGATAAAACGTATATAACTGGTTGTGTAAGCAATGCACCAAATCCAAGAAACTTTTCTGTCCACAGCCAAGATGTTGTTGTTTACATTGTGGATAACATGTAAATATGTCCACAGAATTTGAAGTGGTGATTATCAGAACAGATAGGTGTTTCATGAAGGCTGTTTCTACATGTACTCCATGATTTACAGACTACTTTTTAATATGCCACCCTAGAGAAATGCCTAAAGAAAAATCACAGAGCAACACAATGCTGAAAACAAACATGGGTTAGAAGTTTCCAGTTATAAAGGGAGAGAAAGAAAAAGATGTGGTAATAGGAATAGGTATTTAAAGTACCTACATCATGTTTTTTGCTTTATTTACATACTTGCACATATATTTAGCTTGGATTTATGGATACACTAGCAAAATACCCGCGCTTCGCAGCGGAGAAGAAATGTGTTAAAGAAGTTATGAAAAAGAAAAGGAAACATTTTAAAAATAACGTAACATTTGCTTTCTATTTGTTTGCATAAGCACAGTCCTTCATCAGCAATTTTAAAAACGCCAGCAGCAGCGAGTCTATAAACTTAATTTAAACTTACGGTTTACACCGTGCTTTGTTTCCGCAGTAGCTGCAATTATGAATATGCTTGTATGCGTCACTCGCTTCATATTCTTTTGCTGCCTTCTCAATTGTGTAATGCGTTTTTTGTTCAGCGCTCTTTGGAGCTCTTCCTTGTTCTCTACGTACTGCGTTCACAGTCAGTTCACGTGAGCCGCTCTCTTTTGTGATCTTGCGAATATTTACCTTATATATGCAGGCACTCAATTACGTGGGAGGTGTGATGATATGGGACGCAACTCTGCCTCATACGGCGACCGAGCTGCAGGCTATGGCCGTATATACAGTGCATCCGGAAAGTATCAGCGCATCACTTTTTCCAAATTTTGTTATGTTACAGCCTTATTCCAAAATTGATTAAATGAATTTTTTTCCTCAGAATTCTACTCACAACACCCCATAATGACAACGTGAAAAAAGTTTACTTGAGGTTTTTTAAATTTATTAAAAATAAAAAAAACTGAGAAAGCACATGTACATAAGTATTCACAGCCTTTGTCATGAAGCTCAAAACTGAGCTCAGGTGCACCCTGTTTCCCCTGATCATCCTTAAGATGTTTCTGCAGCTTAATTGGAGTCCACCTGTGGTAAACTCAGTTGATTGGACAAGATTTGGAAAGGCACACACCTGTCTATATAAGGTCCCACAGTTGACAGTTCATGTCAGAGTACAAACCAAGCATGAAGTCAAAGGAATTGTCTGTAGACCTCCGAGACAGGATTGTCTCAAGGCACAAATCTGGGGAAGGTTACAGAAAAATTTCTGCTGCTTTGAAGGTCCTGATGAGCACAGTGGCCTCAATCATCCGTAAGTGGAAGAAGTTTAAAACCACCAGGACTCTTCCTAGAGCTGGCTGGCAATCTAAACTGAGCGATCGGGGGAGAAGGGCCTTAGTCAGGGAGGTGACCAAGAACCCAATAGTCACTCTGTCAGAGCTCCAGAGGTCCTCTATTTTTGTTTATAATAGGAATTTAAGATATAGTTTGAGCTGTTAGACAAAGCCCCCTTTAAAATGTAAACATTCAGAGAACATCTTTTACTCTTATGTTTTATTTGCGGCCAAATCTCTCTCATCTCCTACTCGTCTCAACTTTCATGTGCGCATTTACTGTATAGTGGATGCTTTTAGTACTACTTGTATATAATAAAATAAACTCATACATTTATTCCTTGCCTGTCAGCTTAAAAAACATTTTAATACGTGAATAACATATACTCAAGAACTCATGTCATGTGAGTATTTGTCACTGTCCTGATCCTTCTCTTTTGTTATATTTGGTAAACTGACTAAAATGATCAAAAAATCTTGAATAATGGAATATTCTAACAGTAGGGATGTTGCAGGCACAGGTGTAGAGAAGAAAGAGTTGAATGCGGTGAAAACACTCCATTATATAATAGCTTTCTGAAAGCAAGATATATTAATCTCGGTTTGAGAAATGGAGCTGTCTAATTCAAAATTAATCACTTTAATGCAGGCTTTGTTGAGTCTCAAGGGACCAACATAGCTGCCCCCACAACATTTTTTTTCCTACAGAAACTAAATGTTAAATGCTTGGGGCAAATGAGAAGCAGACAGTTCATAGCTCAACCAATCAACTGGGTATTAGAGTGTTTGAGGTTGCATTAATATCTTAATAACACTGAGATGAGTCTTTAAGCCATCAAGAGCCGATCAGTAGTACCGCATTGTCTGAACACATAATGCTGTGTGCTCCCCTGAATATACAATGTGTGATTCACGGATTCAAAACTTATTCACGGGAAATGCTGAGAGCTTAGACAAAATGTAAAGCAATCCAAACTGAACTAACAGTTTTATGTCCAAGTCTGTGACAGTCTTGCCTTGTTTTCACTAATCACATTTTGATTATCTAAGAAATGAGAGGTTAATCAAATAACAATGACCCTTCATGTTTCACATAAAGTAAATTTAATTGTTACTTGCAGAGAATGCAGGAGATGTGTCATTCAAAATCAAGAATTTGGCTCTATCCAAAAAGAACAACAGGCGTTTAAAATAAAATGTGCAATGATTACAATGGACCCTAGGGTGATCATACTTTATTCCTGAGAACCACTTTATATTTCATTACCTATTTTTTTATACCTGCCACATTTTACTATTCTTGGCTAATTTACACTCTCTTTGAATTAATGAATTATAAGCATGAGTAAGCATGAATTCCACCGTAGTATTTTAGTTGCCAAATTTAGATTTGGTCTCTTAGATTTGTTAACCTGACTGTTAACAGTGCAGTTTTTTTTATTTTTTTTATTTTTTTAGGCTGGTTTGAAAGAAATGAAATAGCTTCACGTCCTCTCACATTGTGTCAATTTATTGGCATTTAATTTATTAGCAAGTCAAGTCAAGTTGGGGAGCATGCACTAGTACAGTGCATTGCCACACCCACTACACGGCGAAACAACTCGGGATCCCGGTTTGTAACTCCCCAGGCAGACACACCCACCGGAAATGAACCTCTATCTGTCGCAACCAGATAGACCCCTTGGCCTGGTCCAGCCACTCGGATCCCCAACAATGAGGATCTTACAAGCCGGATCATTCTCAGGGAAATGTGCGACATGCCCGTAGTGTCGTAACTGATGCTCCCTCACAATGAAGGTAATGTGCCTCATTCAAGACTTCATAAGTAACATTTCATTCTTCACATAGTCAAACAAGAGTTAATCAAGGATCTCCAGAGAGACAAAGTACCAAAGGAGTCCAGTCTTCGTCTCAGGTCACTGGATAGCGTCCTTGTCTCGCAACCATACAGTGTAGGAAGACAGGAAGCACCAGAACTCTAAAGACTTGGACCGTCATCCTTTTTCATAGATATTGGGAGCGCCACACACCCCTTTCCAGCGACCTCATGACACCCCATGCTCTCCCAATCCGTCTACTGACTTCATAGGAAGGGTCATCAGAGACATGAATGTCACTGCCAAGGTAAGTTAACCTCTCAACAAGGTCGACACTCTCTCCGCAAAAAGACACACTGCTGATGGCTGTGCCCAAGAGGTCATTAAAAGCCTGGATCTTGGTTTTTATCCAGGACACTCGCAAGCCCAGACACTCAGACTCCTCACTCAGTCTCTCGAGTGTCCTGATCAGAGCCTGCATTGACTCCGCGAAGATCACAGCATCGTCAGCAAAGTCAAGATCTGTGAATCTTTCTTCGCCAACAGATGCCTCACAGCCACTGGAACTCATGACCTTGCCCAACACCCAGTCCATACAAGCACTGAACAGAGTAGGAGCAAGAAGACACCCCTGACAAACCCCAGAATCAACTGGGAAAAACGCAGAGGTTCTGCCTCCACTCTGCACAGCACTCACAGTACAGTGTACAGGCCAGTCATGATATCCAGCAACCTCGAAGGGATCCCGCAAACCCTCAGGATGTTCTACTCAGATGATCGAGCTGATCGAGCTGCCCTGTGGAACATCCTTATTAGCAAGATAAAAAGATTAATGTGGGTGAAATTTATAGTTTCCAAATTACAGTGATGTGGTTCTTTAACCAATATGGTCAACACCTAACTCTCTCTTGATAGACATAGCCTTTATTATGTCATGGAGATAGGAAGGGGCATCCATTCATCCATTCATTATCCAACCCGCTATATCCTAACTACTTGGTCATGGGGGTCTGCTGGAGCCAACCCCAGCCAACACAGGACGCAAGGCAGGAAACAAACCCCAGGCAGGGTGCCAGCCCACCGCAGGGCACACACACATACCAAGCACACACTAAGGGACAATTTAGGATTGCCAATGCACCTAACCTGCATGTGTAACTGTGGGAGGAAACCGGAGCACCCGGAGGAAACCCACAAAGACACGGGGAACACTTGCAAACTCCACGCAGAGAGGTCCTGGGAAGTGAACTCAGGTCACCTTACTGCGAGACAGCAGCACTACCACTGCACCACCGTGCCGCCCACAGGAAGGGGCAACAGAGTCTTCAGGGTTTCAGGGTTTGGCCTTTCCTGGTTGACAAAGAAAAATATTAAATATGTGACTTGCTTTTTAACTACTAAATTCTTTCTTTGTCTCCATGAGGCCTTTAGTGAGCTCACACCTATGACACAGGAGAATTTGAGTGACCACAACAGGAAACATGGCCTTGCCCTGCATGTAATTATTATTACTTATTACTAATAAGTGACATAGCATTTGTTTTAAGTTGCCTACATTTTCAGAACAGAATACTATGGTTAGATCCACTTTGACAGCATTCTGGAGTCTCAATATTTCAGTAGGACCAGTGTACAACAACACTTAATTTAGACAAATATGCCTATGTGCAATACACAAACCCGCCTATATTAACATTTCTGTTCATCTACTCCAAGCCCTTCTGGCCACCTGTGTGATCTACAGTTTAGTGTATCTACTGAATGTCATGTTTGTGTTACTCTTGTGAATACTATTGGTTTCTGAAGATTTAAGAAACATGATGGCTGCTGTATGAAGAGCCCAGAGGGTCTACTACTACTTCGTCATTGGCTCTCCAATCTTTCAACTCATGATCTCTGACACTGTAATTCAAACTTTAAACCAGAGAAGAGGTGTATTTTAAAAGAATTTTTTATAAGGCTATGAATATACTAGCCTCAGTATCTGTTTGAAAACAGGTAATAGAATTAATAAAAAATATTTGCTATCTCTTTCCCTACGTGTACATTCAGTCCTCTGTATTTGCACGAGTGAATGTTTCTTAGCCAGCACTCCCTCTCTTGCACATGTTCCTGTAAAGCATACCTCTCAGACTCTGACATTATTTTCAAGGCCTCCTATTTGGTTTTATATTTGCTGTCTTTGAAGTCTTTTGCGACTGTCTCAGCATGCCTCACACCGCTATACTTCTCCTTGTACGTCTCATACTTGCACTTTCTCCTTTGTCGCATCACCAATGCCAGGCTGACCAGTCAGAACAAAGCTAAGATGACCAATCAGATTGCTCAGAGGGACTGGACACACAGACCTTTAATATATAGTAGATACATCTTCAACACAAATCACAAAGTGTTCTCATTTGTCACTAAATGAAGACCAGATGTTTAATTCTTTATACATATTTTTACAGTTCTTATTTACTTGAATGCCTGATACTTTGATCTCTTCCTAAAAACCAGGTATTTTCACATTTTGACTAATTATATGTTCTACTCATCCATATTAAAAAAAAAATAAATTACCGTCAAGAAAGAGTGATGAAATTATTGAATTTGCTTTGCTTTTTACCCTTGCAAATTAAATACAGTAGATATATTTGTATGGAAACCACTTATAGATGTAGTTCATCCTTTTTTGCTTTTACCTTTGTCATCTGCTGTGTTGTTTTCATGTGTACTAATTTAGAATACTAGGTAGATTTTATCCCATGCTGTGAAAGTACACAAAACCTAAGATAAAATATCTCACTCTCAAAAACATATTTGCACCTGCATAAGCCGGCAACTGTGAATAACAACCTACTGTATGAAACCAATATGCAAGAAATTTGCTTTTAAAAACTGTGCATACATTTTCAATTTAGTTTTATAAATTTACTGACAGCACATTGTTTCTTTGTTATGCCCAGCGCAGCTAGAATAGCTCTGTCCCCACGTTACCCTACAAATTAGTAAATGTTTCAATTTTTTGTTGTGTCCTGCCTTGCATCTAATGCTGCTGGGGTAGGCTGTTTAAAAAATAAACGTATGGGATGTTTTTCCCAGGTCCTCCCTGCGTGGAGTTTGCATGTTCTCCCCATGTCTGCGTGGATTTCCTCCGGGTGCTCCGGTTTCCTCCCACAGTCCCAAGACATGCAGGTTAGGTGCATTGGCGATCTGAAATTGTCCCTAGTGTGTGCTTGGTGTGTGTGTGTGTGTGTGC
Source organism: Polypterus senegalus (assembly GCF_016835505.1). Lineage (NCBI taxonomy): Eukaryota > Metazoa > Chordata > Cladistia > Polypteriformes > Polypteridae > Polypterus > Polypterus senegalus. Next base: position 262,759,195 of record NC_053155.1, on the reverse strand, counting down.
GCCCTGCAGTTGTCTGGTGCCCTGCCGGGGTTTGTTTCCTGCCTTGCGCCCTGTGTTGGCTGGGATTGGCTCCAGCAGACCCCTGTGACACTGTAGTTAGGATATAGTGGGTTGGATAATGGATAGATGGATGGATGTTTCCCCACTTTATTATTTCTCAGATAAGCAAATTACAATAGTTACAATTTCCCCTAGTAAAGAAAATGTATAAAAATACAATACAAATTTATTATAATCACCTGAAATAAGCATCAAAATTAATTCAAAAGTACCCTGATTTTGTCAGGATTCAGCTGGCATTCTCACCTAAAAAGTCTAAAAAGGAAAAGCTATTGAGAGCCGTATGAAGTAACCTGCAAGGATCTTCTTCTCTCCTTTAGTCCTAAGAACCTGAAGCTGGAGCAAACATTACCTTGTAGACAGTAGACAAACAAAAGGGAAAAAAAATAAAGTATAGAGAAACATGGTTAAAACAAAAAGTGTAAGATGCCCATAACAAAAAATGTCACACAAAAGACTTCAAGCAGCTTGACCAAGAAACAGCTGACAATTTGTCTGCTGCAAATCACTGTTAAAAATCTCCTGCTGCTTATGTCACACACTGCATTAAAGGCATGTGCAGGTCACCTGAACATGCAACCACTGTCATGACTTAGGCCAATGTGAGAGGCCAAAGACCAACAAAAAATAAAAACCTAAACCAATAAAAGAAATAAGCACTTGGCTAATGCTGCAAACTGGGAAACCTTGCGTGATTTAACTTCAAGGGAGAAATCGACCAGAAACAACACATCAGTCAAAATAAATTTCAGTTTGCTAAGTCTGCTGTCTGTAAAGCTGTATAACCAACTAGGATCATTTGCATATGGTTTGTGATCAATTTTGATAGCTTTTTTGGTATTCTCTTTGCTGCTGATCTCTAATTTATCTTCAGAATTTTCAAGACGGCTATACCATCATCATGGTGATCATCTTAATTGTGAGCTAGGTGTGAGCAAATGATGTCTATCCAGTATGAATGTGCTGGTGTGTGGCCTGACAAGAGCAACATTTCCAGTTAAGAAGATTTTGAAAGAGTCCAAATAACACTATTCATGATGCGGAAATGTTCCTGTAAAATAAGCTACTGCATTAACCAAAATATTAATGAGATTCAAAATGATAAAACATGCAGTGAAACATTTTTGATGCTTCTTTGAGAGATGCTTTTTATCCAAGTTATAAGAGCCAATCTTAGAAAGTTAATGTTAATGTTAAATTCAGTTCCTCACAGTTACTTAGATTATGGTATAATCTTTTACCCTTTGTATGTTAACATGAATTAGAACATTCTTAGCTATACCTGTAAAACTGTGTTAATTAAGCCAGTTTGGAAATTGTCTCACTGCTAGCATGGACTGTTAAATTAGTTTACAGACAGAACATTGGCATACAGTTTTCTGACTGTTCTGATCGTGTCCTGATCTTTCCTTTAAAGAACATATGAATATTTAAAACTATGACTGTATGACCAAACATGAAGAGAAATGAAACAAGATAAGTATGCCTTAAACAGAACTTTGTTTTTCTTTGTGATATCAATTTTTTTCTCTATTTTTGTGTGAACTGTTTGTTTTGAATTTTACTAAAACGTTTAAAATGAAGATCTTTGGATTGTGGAATTATTTGAACATGTGTCACACTACTGCCTGAATTGCTCTACGAAGTAAGTTAAAGCTGCAGAACCTTAGAAATTTTGGACAAACGCTGCTACACCCAAAATGAATTGTGTTCTCACTAAAGAATTTTCAGGGACTGTGTTACCTGAACTCTTTTCAGATATGTTATGCAATGCTCTTCAGTAAATGCAGCTTGCTGGTGTTAATACTTTCTTAAAGAAAACAACTGATTCATAAAATTACACAGTACATCTCTGTAATCTGTAGATGACTACACTCAATTTGTATAAAGTGTTTGCCGATGGTGCTCTGCATGACAAATGATATGTGAAATGAAGATGGACTGAATAATGTTTTCATCATCCATTCTATCTGTAGCTATGGCAGTTCTTAACAAACCTGCAAAACATTTTCATTTGGGTGTCATTTTTTCATATTATCCATCTCTTTTTCTCTTCTGTCTTAATTAGATTTTCTCTGCTGTAAATGGTGTTCCTTCACAGACTAATGTGTTACTTGTATAGAGCACTAATGACATTATGCCATAGATAGATAGATAGATAGATAGATAGATAGATAGATAGATAGATAGATAGATACTGTATGTGGATGAAAATTTTAGAACTTAACAAAGCTTCCATAATAAGTAACGGAGACGCACCCACATGAGGAGTTCAGACTGATATGCTGAACTAACATTACTATGAATTGTTTCATTTGGTTAAGGTTTAACAACCAGACTTTGTTCCAGAATTCTTGCTAGCCTACTCTGACACTTAGTGTAAATGGAGAAGTAACCCTGAGAGGAGTGTCATATTGTCAGTGAGAGAATTTGGCTTTTACAGAAGCTTATTAAATTTTTAAGAAAGTAAGTAAGTAAATAAATAAATATTATTACGAAAAGCAAATGGACACCAAATAAATAAACAATATTGTGAACAACAAATCCACAGCAGAAAAAGAAGAAATCTTCTGACTTGGTTAAGGATAAATAACACGGTCATGGTCACAGTAAGGCATTATAAAGATATATTGCCATTGGTATGAAGGAGCCAACGAAGCATTTCTTGACACACTTCTGTTGAATAATTTGTTCATTGAAAGCAGTTAAAAATAGCGTGTCACAGCATTGTTCATAATGGCATTCAGTTTTATTTTCATTCTCTCCTTCACTACTACCTCCAGTATGCAGAGAGTACAAACCATAACTGTGCCTGCAATGCAGAGATAGAGAGGCATTAAAGAGAGATACAGAGGCAGTAAAGAACATTTGTTTCATATTCAGCTTTCGCCTTCAAATTGTTTTCAGAATCTACTCCAAATGCTTGACTTTATATACTTTATTATATTCAAAACTGACTTCATATGCATTTGGAGCAAATTTTGAAAATAATTTAAAGGCAAAAGCTGAATATGAGACAAATGTTCTTTAATGCCTCTGTATATCTTGTTATTAGCTGTTTGCTTGGATCTTTTTGTTGTGCCAATAGTTACAGAAGACACTGTATATTCGCAGTTATTATAATAGCTTGCACAGTTGGCTAAGTGTTGCCCAGGGCACAGGAGAGCCATGTAGTAGTAGAAAAGCCTGCCAGAGGCCATACTGAAGCAAAAAATCTCACATGGCAGAATGACTTTACAGGAGAGAACATACACATCCGGGGGTAGTTGCTCCCATAATTGAAAGCAGTGGTCTGAAAGGAAATTCTTCAGGTAATCCGGGTTAAAAATGAGAGAGGAAGCACTCTAGGCTGGAACCACATAAAAAGAAGCAAGAACATAGATTTCATGAGAATACTAAAGGGTAAAAGGCATTAATCACAAGGGAACATAATGATCTTGCTTTGTGTGCAGGGGTCTGGACTCAGTGCCACAATGATTTCAGAGGGCACAGGTGGGCTTGAGATTTATTTAACCCACCCTTAAGCCTGGAAGCGAACCTTAGGAGTCACACTCATGATGACGATATAAAAATCTATGTGGGCACTGTATGAGTTAATCCTCTTCACTTGATGTCTGTCTCATTATAGCATTGCAGCATCTAATAATCACCCAATGATATATAACCTTTAGAAGACAGGTCAACAGAAAATCTGTTATAAAGTAAAATAAAAAAATAGATGTTCATAAACACAAATCATTTTTGTTTATTAAAATAAAAAATGCATTTCCTTCAGTTTCTTTTGAAGTAAGAAATTTTATGCATTTAGCTATAGTTTTAATTTGTAAAGGTGCATTTAGATGAAAATGTCTTGTTCATTTTCTTGTCAAGTAAACGACTGCAGGATTACTCTGAAGCACTTTAAGGAAACTTACAATGAGCCAGCACTCTCCTTGACACAGCTACATAACGTATGATTTCTGCTCTAGAGAAATGAAGCACCTGCATTAAAAATACTTCAGCTCAAAAGCAGATCCAGTATACAGCATGTAGGAAACTAAAGAAGAAAGCACAGTTTTAGTTGGTTATGCAATTTGTCTGAATTGTCAATATTTGTAATTATTCTCGCTGCTACAGTATATGATCAAGCCAGCTCTAGCTAATTGCTTTTTTGTCTAATTGAATATTCAGAAACTCAGAACACACTTCTTATTCAAAGAATAAAAAAAAAAAAAACTTGTTGATTTAACCGTAAGCTTATCTGCATTCTATAGAATATATCTTTTGAAAAGTGCCTTCAAGGTTTGGTTTGATTTTCAAAGTTAGATAATTAATTAGGTAGATATGAAAAGAATGCACTATTTGAAGATTTACCAAAAAAATGAAGGCGGTATTAGTGTGTGGGCTATGCAAAAAAATACTGCCAAGAAAACACAATAAGACTGAGTTTTGACATCTTCTTCAGAAGGAGATCATAAATAAAATACATTTTTATTGACTTTTTTTTAACTCAGATGCCAAAGCAGCATTTCACAAAGATGGATTACTCACCAAGCCTGTTAACTTTTGGAAACTTTTTGAAATTTTCAGTTTTTCAGGAAGCAGGCTTGAGCTGTATTCTGACAACTATAGAAAAAGCAACGCACTCTCTTATAATAAACCTGTTCCAAGCAGGTTCACTTCAAATAATCCTGACGTTGCAAAAAGAGAAACGTCTCCCTGTGCCTCTAAACGCTTCGGTAATGCAACTGTGTATTTCACATTAAGGTAAGGATGGATTGATGGAGTTTGTAATATTTCCTGGCCATGCAAGAGTGAACTCCTTCAAAGAGAGGTTTTACAGAATAGCTTGAAATATACATAGATAATTCCACCCACGTACAAGTAGCCCACCCTACATGTGTCTTTAAACTGCCCTACACAGTGTTACGCAGAATTTCACACTTTGATAGATGCTTTGGCCTACACACAGAGTCCAATTAAATTACCATAAGAATGAAATGAGAAACCATTCCACAGCATCAGAATACAGGCCAGTATTGTGATATTCCCTGTGAACAATTAGAACTGACAGTTCTAACATGGATATTGATTGCATAGAACAAATAAACTGGACCCAACTACTCCGCTCCAATTAACTGCCAACTTTCGCTGGGAACACACATCTACTTCTCAAGTAATTCCACACACAAGAAAATTCAGTCCTGTGCTAAAAATCAATTAATACTGAGCCCATTTTTACTGAATTCTACTAAATTGTACATTAAGTTACTTACTGTAAATATTTAAATATAGTCCTTCAAAGTAAGAAATTGCAAACTATTTCATAGATCTTAAAATTTCATACAATGGAAGATGAATGAAGCAAAATATTGTTTGTTCATTAAAATAGATTTCAGTTACAGCCACCAGAACAATAAAAAAGTATACATTTCCTTTAATCCATTAAGTGGTTTTAGAGGATATAACTTTAGTTGGTAGTTCTAGGTAAAAGGTAACAACCTGAGATGGGGGTCTGGTTCATCGCACACACATATCCTCACTCATACTGGATCAATCTCCATTTGCCAGTTTAACATTTTAAGATGTAGCTGGGGAAATAAGTGTACTGGGGGGGGAAACTAATAAAAACTTCTGTGTGACCAGGCTAGCCTTAGATGTTTCCTTGGTATTCATCTAAATTTTCCTATCATAAACTAATGACATATACAGGTTTATAGGGTCACTATTGACACATGTGGAAAGAGCAGTGAAAAGACACTGCATGTGCTAATCAACATGAATCATGTCTCCACTCTCTGGCACCATAATCAGAGTATTACTACCTTAACATGAAACAACTGTGTGCTGCTGAGCAGGCCCATACATATGTGTATAACTCAACCATCTATGTGTGAGTATTCCAAAATACCTTATTATTATTCCTTCTGGGAAATGCTTTATTTCCTGTGAACATGAACAGGAGAAATCATGTATAGCAAATAGATGGATAAATTGATGGACAAAATGACTAGCGGTAACGGATGGAGGTACTGTATATGGATGTGTTATTTATTTCCACCATATCCAATTCAAGATTCCACATCTAGTTTGATGGCCATTTTCTGGTGCCATGATTATTGAGTATTTAACTTGTTATGTTATGACCATATACACTTCCATGTAAATGAGATAATGGCAGTTGACAAAGTAGGAAAGGAAAACAAAAAAACTCCACTTAACATTCCTGGAGGAAATATTTGTTTATGCATTACTGTACATTTTGAAGCACAATTGACCAGTCACACCACATTTAATTTGAAGGAATGCAGTTTGCCCATGTGAAGTGACACCAGAGATGTTGGGAGCCTTCTGACACAATGCTCAAAAGGATTTAATCCTCATTTTACCCTGTCCAGAATGAATTTATGATATTGTAGAATAGAAAAATATGGGTGTTTCCAAATATTCTGAAACAAGCTAGGTACTGAAATTTCTAAAATGTTCATTCATTCATATGCTTGAGAGACACAAGTTCTAATACTGGCTCAATTAGTACAATCTCCTTCATCTGAAGTTTTATCCAAGTTTTCCATCTTCCTGCCACAACCTTAACCTTGGGTTAAGGGATGACCCTAAAGCATTCTCATTTGTGTGTGTGGGTGTGACTGCATACATATGCCCTACAATTTACTGAACTGGGGTCATTTCCTGATTTGCTCCCCAAGTTGCTAGACTCTCTGTGACTCTCTAATTAAGTAAGGATTTTTGGAAAATTAATAAGAACATTAGAACATTCTAGATTAGAATAGGCCACTCACCCGAACAAAGCTTGCCAGTCCTATCCACTTAATACTTATAAAAAAACATCAAGTCGAGTTTTGAAAGGCCCTAAAGTCATACTGCCTACCACACTACTTGGTAGCTTATTCCAAGTGCTATGGTTCTTGGTGTGAAGAAAATCTTCCTAATGTTTGTGTGAAATTTACCCTTAACAAGTTTCCAACTGTGTCCTCGTGTTCTTGATGAACTCATTTTAAAATAACAGTCTTGATCCACCTACTAATTCCCTTCATAATTTTAAACACTTCAATCATGTCTCCTCTTAATCTTCTTTCGACTCTTCAATTCCACCTGAGGGGATAAACGTTAACATTATACAAAGTTATTGTCTGTCTGTTATACCTGCATTTTTATCACTCTTTAATTTAATATTTTTCTTTATCAGTATGCTGCTGCTGGAGTATGTGAATTTCCCCTTGGGATTAATAAAGTATCCATCTATCTATCTATCTATCTATTTCTTAAACTGAAAAGGCTCAGCTCTCTTACTCTTTCCTCATAACTCATCCCCTGTAGCCCTGGAATCAGCCTAGTTGCTCTTCTCTGGACCTTTCCTAGCCCCGCTATGTCCTTTTTGTACCCTGGTGACCAAAACTGCACACAGTACTCCAGATGAGGCCATACCAGTGTTTTATAAAGCTTGAGCATAACCTCGTTGGACTTGTACTTTACTCATCGCACTATATAACCTAACATTCTGTTAGCATTCTTAATGGTTACTAAACAAAGGAATGAAAATGTAATGAAAAGGTGCTGCTATATTTTAAATAAATATGTACTCACTGAATATTATTAAAACAAGAGTTGTGTGACTTAACTGACATCAAACTGTGGTGCATTACCTTTAAATGGAAATGCAAAAATTATTTATCAGCATTACACTGTTGTAAAGCAATACTTAGTACTGTTGCCTTACAGCTCCTGGTAACAAAGTTTACATCCTAGTATCCTAGCACTTTTGGTGTGTAGTTTATGAGTTTTCCCTGTGTCTGAATGTATTTTCCTCCAATATCCAAATTATTTCTGCAATTCACAGTTTAGGTTAATTAAATGACCATTTATTTCCTATGAATACAGTGAGAGCTGCATCAGAATACTTGGTGTTAAATTGAATTATCTCACTATGGGTGTCAGACTCTGTCAAGGCTTTGTCTTGGGACCACTCCTCTTTGTGGTTTTAATGAACAGGATGTCAAGTGCATAGCCAAGGATGTAAAGGAGTCCAGGTGGGGAGGCTAGGAGTAACATCATTGCTTTATGCAGAAGATGTTCCTCTCTTTGCCTCAACTGACTGTGATGCTCAGCATGCACATGAGTGATTCACTGCAGACAGTAACCTGGCTAGGCTGAGGATCAGCACTTTCAAGTCTGAGGTTATAGTACTTTCTTGGAAAATAGTGGATCAGTCTTTTCAGGTGAGGGAGAAACATCTTGGGATCTTGCTCATGAGTGAAAGAGAGCACAGAATTGACAAGTGGATTGGAGTGGCAGCAGCTGTCCTGCAAGTGCTGTACCAGTCCGTAGTGATGAAGAGGGAGCTGAATCTAAAGACAAAACTCTCAGTTTACCAGCTGATCTGCATCCCCTCCCTCATCTAATGTCATGAGCTGTGGGTAATGACTCCAAGAATGAGATTTCAACTATACAGTATATAAGAAATGAGGTTTCTTCATGTGGTGGCTGGGCTGATACTCTGTGATAGGGTGAGAAGTTTAGCAGCCACTTTTGGATTGAGAGGAAACACTTAAGGTTATTTGAGCATGTTGTAAGGATGCCACCACGGGTGGTTCACCCTAGAGATGCTCCAGACACGTCTGACTAGGCAGAAACCCTGCAGCAGACCCAGGATATGCTGAAAGGAATTAAATCTCTTGACTGACTTGGGAACATTTTGGGAATTCCCTAGATAAACAGTTAATTCTGTAGCCATGGACAGGAAAGTTTATGCTGACCTGTTTGGCCTGCTGCAGATGTGATGCTCATCAAGAGAAGCAGTTGAGAAGACGAGATGAGATGGCTTTAAACTGACTTTGTATGAGTGAGTGTTGGTGAGAGTATAAAATGGAATCCAGAGGTTATTTTTATGTTCTGCTCAGTACTGCTGGGATAGGCTCATATTCTGGGTGACACTGACATGGAATGTGCAAGGCAACATAAAGGATCAATTATTTTGTTACTGTAGTCATTTATCTGGCTACGCTATTATCAGGGCCCTGCTAATAAAAGGTTATTATCTCCTTCACTATTAATTGTTGGAAAAACCAATACTAGTTTCTCTGACTTTGCACGTTAACACAGTCATTTTGTTTTGGGTAACTCCTCTTTTAATAGGTTCATATAACAACGATGCTGATTAACAAGGAGATGGACGTAAAAGGAGATTTCCTGAAACTAATAGCAAATTACTGAATGGGTGATCACCTTTTTAGAGATAAATTATATGATACTTCTTAAAACCAAAGGGCTGCCAGTAACAGAGCTGTAGGAATGCTTCCAGCAAATGTAAGCCATTGTCAAACAGGTCAAGTGGTAGAAGCTTAACTGACTGAAGGGTATACTCTCTCCTGAGCTTACTATCTTAAGGTTTTCAATGCCCGAGTGTAAAAAGAGAGTATAACACCTTACCTTCAACCAGTTCATACAACACAAGCACACATGAATAAATATATATTGTGAATGCTAGGGGGTGCCACTGATCCACAAGCACAAATGCACAACACAGTTCCCGGTTAGAATAAAAAGGTGGGGTTTATTACAAAAATACCTTTTTGTGCAACAATTCAACAAGTGCCTCTTCTTCCTCATGTCTTTCTCTTTCTTCTCTCCACATTGCTACTCCTCCAGTGAGTGTTACCTGCCTGCACTCCAGACTCTGACTCGCCAGGACAAGGCAATGCGGTCCCTTTAATGGACTACCCAGGTGCTACTTTGACCGTTGGAAGCACTTACGAGCAATACAGAAGTTCCACAAAGAAGGGAGTGTAACTCCCTAAAGCATGCCCTAACGGCACCCACAGATCCCAACAGGGCAGCTCTACTGGACTACAAGTTCCGACATTCCCTGTGGTTGTCTGAACAGATAATGGTATCCAGGGCTTTTGCCATCTAGCATATGGTAGGAAACAATAAACAGGAATTATTGCTTTCCCCTGTCCTTCTATGTTATGGATGTTCTGTCCATATAAGATCTTCAAACCAATTCCGGCTGGGTCACTGGTCCCAGCATGCTATCCCTCACAACATGTAAAAATTTGCACAGAAGACATTTCCCCTAAAAGCACTCTGTACAGTAATGAATACAAATGAATGCTATTCTGCAGTCCTTCAGCATTAATTTTGATGTTACTATCGGGTAAGGTACAGAAGCTTTGAGTAGGCTTACATACAACAGTCCAATTCTATGATCAAGTTTATACTGATGTATTAACACCAGCTACGACAAGTAAAGCTAAGATTGTTACTGATAGAAGATGGTCTGCTGAATTGATTGATTGAGTGCTTCGAATGTACAGACTGGTATGTCGAAACTAATGCAGCAAAGCACATCAGCGAATCAGCGGGAGCTGTCTCAGGATGTATACTTTTCTGTGAATATGTAGTAATTTCCAAAAAAGAACATCACAGTTTGCACAAACAAAAGGCTCTGAATTAAATAAACTTCTAAATCTGTAAAAATAAAGAAGAGAAAAAAATGTGGAGAAGAAGGCTAGGAATGCAAAGTAATGTAAAAGGCAGCCCAACAGACTGTATTTTCTATAAAGATATTTGGAAAATTTACTTTTTGCAAATGATCTGAATAATTGTGTTGCTGGTTTGCTAACTTTTTTTAATGGACGAATACTGAAGTATAATAATCAAGGATATAGCTAATTCACAATTTAAAACCAATTTTAAAACCAGGTGAAATACATAGCCCAGACTGAATCAGCTGTAAAAGCTTTAAAGCATACAGAGATCAGTTAAGTTCATCCTTTTCTGAAGCTATTTCAATGCTCAGTGAATAGTGGGAAAATGGTGTAGTCAATCATACATGTAGCGTGTGCAACCAATGGCAGCCTCGCTAAAAACATGAATTCCTAGATGAGAACTGTCAATGCAATAGAAGCCAGACAGAGCTACAGTTTCTGTCCCTCCCAGATATATTGAGTATATCTCATTACTGTATTGGACATAGTCTGTCACTGACCAGCTTTGTTTTAGCATTACATTAGATGTTAAGATTAACGTTAGAATGCCCCAGTACACCATGCAATAAAACAAGGAGGGCATATCAGTAAATAACTGTCTTTCAACTAACAATATTTACATATACTGCGGTGGGCTGGTGCCTTGCCTAGGGTTTGTTTCCTGCCTTGTGCCCTGTGTTGGCTGGGATTGGCTCCAGCAAACCCCCGTGACCCTGTAGTTAGGATATAGCAGGTTGGACAATGGATGGATGGATATTTATATATACAGGTAAAATTCCGTTACCATGAACTGCCAGGGACCTAAAAAATATTTCGTTGTAATGAAAATTTCGTAGTAATGAGATTCTACAAGTTATGCTGATGGAAATTTTTCTCGCCATTTGCCTGTGATAATACACTTTCAGGGTGCGAATGATGCACAAATCCAAAGGCTGAAGCACTGCTGTGCAATTGGGTGGGAAGAATTCAATGCGAACATTATCTAAATGTGGAAGCATGTTGTGGGCAGCACAGTTATCAATCAGAAACCAAATCATCTTTTTTGTTCTTCTTCATATTGTGGGGTTTCTGAACTCTTTTGGGATCCCCACCCAATGGGAACGACACGCTGAAGTGTGTCCCGAAGCGTGATTGCTGCATCTGTGGAAGATTGTTTGTCCGTTGCCAGGGCAGACCAACAACAGGCTCACAGCGCTGCAGTGAAACGACACAGAAGCAAACCATAAAAGATCGGGGTCGCACTATAAGTCCTTGTCTTGCACCCTAAAACACGAGGCTTAGTTTCAATACTTTAGCAAAACCAGCTTTATTCAGCTTGAAACAGGAACAGCATGGTTATTTATTGTAGCGTGATCTGCCACTCTCCTATAAACAGACACAGCAAACAGGCAGGGTCGTGGCCAGGTTAGTGGCCAAGTAATACTGTTCTCTGCATTTACAAACTTCCTTGCATCACCCATCGAGATCTTTTCTGTTTGCTTCGGTGATGAGCCGCAGCACAGCTGTGATCCTGCTGTTGCTGTAGCAATGGATGAACAGTCTTCCACAGACGCGGTGATCACACTTTGGGACACTCTTCAGCATGTTATCCAGTTGGGGGAGGTCCCAAGAGAGTTTAGAAACCTCACATTTTCTTGAATGAGTGCTGCATTAATAGGAATGTTTCTTGAGTGAGCATCACTGAACCACATAAAAACTGCTTTAACAACGTCTTCAAATGCAGCAGTTCGCATACGTTTGCAACTCGAGATTTTTCTTTTTTTGCTTGGTCTTTGAAGAAAGTTGACAGCGTCGATGGTGAAATTCCGAATTTACTGGCAACGTCTTTTTTCTTTTTGCCATAATCAAGAGCTGCAAAAATGTTGTTTTTTTTTCTTCTAATATGAACTGTTATCATTTATTCATGTCTGCCATTTCATTTGGAGGGTGACGATGAGTTAAACTCCAATGGATGTTTTTCAAATGTTGATGCGCAATAAGCAAAAGGTATCCCAAAAACCACCGAAAACAAAACCAGCAAAAAAAAAAAAAAAAAAAAACAGTATGAGGAACGTTTGAAGAAAGATAAAAAAAATGTACAATGTTTCTGTTTGGAGATCACAACTGAGCTGCGACCACAGAACTAACTCCTCTGTGGATGATTCATTCAAGCATTTCAAGGTCTTTTGGGCACTTTGTTGTAATGAAAGTACATCGTAGTAACAAGATTTCTATAGACTCGTGTCATATGGGGAAACTGTCGGAACCACAAAAATACTTCGTTGTAATGAAAATTTCATTGTAAAGATATTTGCTGTAATGGAGTTTTACATGTAAAGAAAACCTTACAGTCCATGTTCTCATCAATTCATTTATTAATCCTCTAAAACAATTGTGAGCAGCCATTTTTTTAATTTATAATATTCATGTTCTACTGCTACATCTTTAGTTACTTTTATATTTCAAGCATTGTCATTTTTACAATAATATTTTGTAATTTTCTTGACCACTCATCCATTTTCATAGGTCCTAATGCCTGCAACAGGAACATGTGGCTCCTTGTATTCATGAATTATTATACAGGTAGTTACTGTTTATCTGACAGATGCCTATTACCAAAAAAATGCTCAAAATGGGAATAAATTACAATTATTAACAATTGTGCATAGGCTGTTTATTTTACCTCTTCATTTGCTGTCAAATTCCACAAAGCGAACTAATCCCTCAGGTGCTTCTTATATCTACAATGTTTATGCCTACAATGTTATGTTTACATGCCAATATTCTTGTCCATATGTACATCCAACTCTCTCAACTCAATCCATACTTGCACAATTGTTCATATTTTGCACAGTATAATTGCACAAAAGAATTGCACATATAATAAATTTACAGTACTTGCCCTCCGTTTTGCACTGTTTCTTATAGTCTGTCATGCATGTGAGAGTAGTAGGACGTTGTATGGACCAAGTGTAGGCTATTCTATGCCAGGCCAGGGGGAGGAGAGATGCACTAAATCTTCTCCTGTTACCTCTACAGGAAAACCTGTCTAACTCAACCTTGAAGACCTCACTTCTGGTTTTGGGGCCTAGAATGATGTCACTTCTGTTTCTGGTGCCTTGCCTGTCATCCCTCCCGGATCTGGTGCCTAGTATAATGTCATTTCCGGGGCCTCGACTGACACTACTTCCGATTCCAGCACCTCGATTGACGTCAGAAGATGGCCACTTCTGGTTCCCAAATGTCACTTCCGGTATGACTATTTAAAACCGCCATCTTTGCAACTCAACGTCAGTTCTGTTTTGGACTCAGTCTGTTCCTTTTAAAGCCTTTTGCAGCAAGGGATATTATACATGTGCCTTCTCCAAACCTTTTTAAGTGTGTCGAGTCTGATCATTTTACAAGTCCTAAGTCTGCATTTGTTACAGCCTCTCTGATGTGCCTCCCTCCCCAAAGTCCTTTTTGTTAGATATATTTTATATTTAGCTATAGATATTTGTATTTGTATATTTTTATATACAGTATGTGTAGCTATATGTACAGATATTATATTATTTATTCCCCCATCCCATTCATCCTCTGTGATACGTCTGAAGTGCTGTCTGATTATGCTATTGTCTTGTTCTATTGTACGTTGCACCTTTGGTCCTGAAGGATGTTATTTCGTTTAACTGTGTGCTTTAATGTATATGGTTGAGAAGTGTGGAAGACGAATGTTCTCTTCGTTCCCTTGTACTAATTCATGTCTGAGAAGTAAGCTTTACGAAACCAAGTAACAGCATGCTTTGTTTTAGCAAACAGAAAAATGTTTGTGCAAAGGACTCAAGGTCTGAGCATTCTACACGAGTCTGCCTTATCACATTTTCCTTTAGCTTACATCTGAACGCCATAACAAAAGGGGCCAAGAAATCAAGTTGCATAAGGGACATTGAAGGGGCTCAGGGATTGTGTATAATAAAGTGTTGACTGTTACATTTTATAATGATATTAAATCACGCATTCTAGGGGTATAAAACGGGACCCCACCCAACAGACGGGGTTCAGAAGAGCCCTGACGCTGTCATGTATATTGATTGTCTGCTTTTCAGAAACTCTTCTCACCGTGACTCTGAAAATAAAGCTGCTTTATAACCACACCTGCTGTCGGGTCTGAGATTTCGTCCAAAGAAAACAATAAAGCTCTACTTTACTTGACTTACCCATTTAGTTTATCTAACATTTGGATATGCATTTTGCAATGAACTCATAAACATATTTCACAAAAGTATTTTCTCTTTTATTTATAGGTCTATTGACTGCAATTCATGATGATGCTTTCTAGCCAATGTGATTGACCAAGCACATGGGTGGCCCAGCCCTGCTGCTAATTTAGCACAAAGACAAGTATTGACAAGAGAACCAGTATAATCTAGTGTAAAAGAATCCTGACTCCAAGGGTCCTGTTTATCAGTAACTAGCAAAGACATGCAAAATTAAACTAATTAATTGCTTTTGCATTTGACAAAGTGTATCTAAGGAGTGTTACCAACATCTGCAAGTCAGTCATTTCTTTCCATGTACTGAGTGGCTCCAGGTACGTCTAAATAAAGGTATTCTTCCCATCCTGGACTTACTCTATAATTTAACTTTGACACTTCCTTCACATCAACGCACCTTTTCTTCAGTTCACCTTTTAATAAAATCAGTAAGCTTTAACAAGCACCTGCCTTTAAAACCCATTCACAAGGATATTATCTAATCAAGCAAGATGGATGGACTGAATGGTCTCTTCTCTTTTTATATTCTGCTTTCTAGGATGACGGATATCTTACAAAAGCCAATGGCTATTACCTCACATTGGTGTGCCAAATCCTTTGGAGAAACGGTTCAACAGATTCTCTGCTAAGAGGCCAGATGCTTATGGTAATGCTAAGAGTGCCGATAATCATTGTATGAGAATAGCGCTCTTCTTTTCTCACGTAGGACACTTCTTCTCTAATCTGGTGGGGTTCCCAGGGCACTTCTTTAAGGACTCATTCCCGCTCAAGCTCTCTGCTTCAAAGTAACTAATTCTTGTATAGCACTCTCCAGTGAGCACAGGTTCAAAACACTTACAATATTTTAGTTGTTGCTATGTATAAAAGTGAACCATAAACCTTATAACATATACAGACTTTAGGGACAAACTTTGAAGTAAAGAACCAATAAAACAAATTCATCTTCCTGGTGTAATATATTGTAATGTACTGCAAATTGTTGTTTCCATAAGACTTGATGTGTGGCCAAATGATAGTGGAGAAAAGGAAAGCAGCAACAGCTGTAAACAACAGAGACACTGATCTCGGTATCTGCGTGACCAGTCTATCAGTACATCCATCCATCATCCTAATGTTCTTATTCAGGGCAGGGTTGTGGACGTCACAAAGGACAGCTGGACCCTATCTCAGCAGTCTTGAGGTGTAAGGCAGGAACAACCACTGGACAGGGTGCCAAACCTTCACAGTGCTATGACTAGTTAAATTGAAACATTTTCTACAGTAGACTATCTGAAAAATAATATTTTAAAGTCATTTTCATTGTTAATTCTTTCACTAGACTATTACAAAAGGTAAAATACTGTATGTACATTGGTTGTTTTGCTGCTTCACGTATCCAAAGTTCAATCATGTTTCAGTAAATACTTTAGTGGCCTTTCCATGCTTTTTTCTCACGTCTGATTGAGTTTTCTCCAGCAGCATTATTATCCTCCCAAATTTCACTGACAAGCTGTTGACACTGGTTGGTGAGTCTAATTTGGTCTTTTATAAGTGATTGCACATGTGTATGTAAGTGTGCCCTGTGATAAACTAGCATCCCACCTCATACTGTATGTTTTCTAGCTTTGCATCCTATGCTGCCTGGCCTCCCTGGAGAATAAATTAGGATAAGTGGTTTCAGCAGATAGATGGGATAGATCTGAAATTTTCCATGGAGTTTTTACTTCATGAGTCAACTATAAACAGTGTATCACAATACATTAAAGACCATCTTGATCCTACTGTGGCAGGAAGTGAGGTGTAATGACTGGAGAGGAATATGCAATGACAATACCTTTAATAAAAGCATTGACTTGTACTGCAGTAGGATTATTTAAATATGCCCAGGAAAGGCTCAGGTATGATCCCTGAAACAAAGGTAGTAACAAGCATAATTGGTCATTTATTAGAGTGTGCTATTTAGGACAAAGCACTAAATGAAAACATGTAAATTAGAAACGTTCCATTTACTGCTCAATGCTCACTTGCATTCTACCATATCTCTTTAACTTATCAAGAGAAGGGGCATGACACCTTCAAATGAACCGAAATGAGAGAAATTTTAAATTGCATAATTACATAATTAAGTCAAACACCACTGGGTAATTTAATTAAATTGAATTAGACGCTAAAATGTCTTTTACAATTGGCCATGAAAGACTGCACAGAGCTTTGTCTGACCTGAACCCTAGGGGCCAGTAGTGGCTCTGCCTTGAAACAGGTGGCAAATAAAATATTGTTGAACTTAATTCTGTTAACTCAAATTATTTTTTTAATAATGTGGGAAACAAACAAGACCAAAAATGCTTATGTAGCTAAAAGAAATATCTTTGGCAGTAGTTATAGTGACTGGTATATTCCAATAAATCAAGTAATACAAAATTAATCCTCAATTGTTTTTAAAACTACATATTCAGCTTTAAAATTTTGTGCAGAAGACCAGACTGCACAAGGCAGGCCCTGCATGCTGCTGCCTAATATGTTCAGTTTTTTATTAATAATATGTTTTATCTGAGAAGTCTGACTTCTATAGCCAACTAACACCACAATAAGATGAGGTAATCTGTGTAAGCTTCAATTAAATTATTACATATTTTATCACAATTGAATGAATTTCAAAAATTATTATAGTTTACTGATCTGGCTGATACATTTATCCAAGGTGACTTTACAATTGGTTACATACCTTTTGTCCAAAATACCAAGCTCAAGGTCACACAGTGTTAGGAATGGGATTTGAAACCACGACCTCAGAGCCTCAGTCCAAATCTTTAACGACTACACCACACTGCCTGTGTGTAATCAGGGCAACACACCTAATCAATGTGTATTACTGATTTGAACTGGTGATGCTGACAGAATTGAGAGTGAATTGAAATTACATACTGTATTTGCAAAAGTTGACTCATTTATGAAAAATGGCATTGTTCACTGTACCTTCTCAGAAGAAATACAAAGGTAGCACATGCAAACTAAAGGATCTGAGCAATCTGGATGCCTAAATGCATGTTGTGCGTTGAGACAGCCATCATTGTTTAATCACACTGTACTTGCTTCTAAAGGTCAATAAAAAATCCAAGGACCCAAGCTCAGACCCCAACCTAACTATTAAAGTCTTAAATTATAGATTAGAATTATTTTAGTTACAGTGATCCCTCGCTATATCGCGCTTCGACTTTCGCAGCTTCACTCCATCGCGGATTTTAAATGTAAGCATATCTAAATATATATCACAGATTTTTCGCTGGTTCGCGGATTTCTGCGGACAATGGGTCTTTTAATTTATGGTACATGCTTCCTCAGTTTGTTTGCCCAGTTGATTTCATACAAGGGACGCTATTGGCGGATGGCTTAGAAGCTACCCAATCAGAGCATGTATTACGTATTAAATAAAACTTCTCAACGATATGCGATGTGCTTCCCGAGCGGTGCTTGATTGTTTGCTTGTCTCTGTCTCTTTCACTCTCTCTGACGTTCTCTGCTCCTGACGGAGGGGGTGTGAGCAGAGGGGCTGTTTGCACAGAGGCTGTTTGCCTAGAGGATACGGACACTACTCTAAAAATGCTGAAAGACTACCTTCACATTGCTCCCTTCTGTTGTGGCTGCTTTATTGCGGTGCACATATTTAAAAGCCCAACAGCATGTATTGATTTTTTGATTGTTTGCTTTTCTCTCGCGCTCTCTTCTCTCTCACTGACATTCTCTGCTCCTGATGGCGCTCCTTTGAAGAGAAGATATGTTTGCATTCTTTTAATTGTGAGAAAGAACTGTCATCTCTGTCTTGTCATGGAGCATAGTTTAAACTTTTGACTAAAGGGTGTTATTTCATGTCTAAAGGGCTCTAATAATGTTAACAGTGTGGGAGAATTTATAAGGGCTTAAAATATATAAAAATAACCATACAAACATATGGTTTCTGCTTCGCGGATTTTCACCTAACGCGAGGGGTTCTGGAACGCAACCCCCGTGATCGAGGAGGGATTACTGTATTCAATTTAAATAAAAAAATTCCATAGTATTCATAAAGTCCAAAAATATAAGAAAAGAATACGAAAGGAACTCAATACAAATAGCAAAGACTAATGTAAAAATGAAACCAGTCCAAATCCTGATTCAAAAGCAGTAAGCTGAATAACCAAAAAATCAAACAAGAACCCTAAACTAAAAAAGAGAAGCATAAAAAGGATCAGAATAACAAAGGCAAAGAGTAGCTCATGCCTCAGCAAAGAACTGTGGCAATCAGATGGAATATACAGAGCTCTTAAAGAAACATATGAATGCCCTAATTGTAAATTAGTTATCAGAGGGTAATATAAAAAAATACAGTAAAAGTAAAGCAGGGGACAAAATAAGAGAAAGGGCATTTTGGGATGGCCAAGGAAGGACCCCAATCCCAACAACCCCCATCCCCCAGGGCATTGCAATATGTGTTGTGAACAGTAGTGGGAAACACCTAGCCCATGAACCCCAGAAACACAAGATCCAACACAAAACCATGTTCAAATAAGGAAATTTAATCCACACAGCTTAAAGATAACAATTACTGTAGCCAATATACAGACTTAAATGCTCTCTCTTTTCTTCTCTCCTGCAGTGAGTTTCACCCAATGCCTCCCGACTCTAACTCCATGGTGTATGGTGGTGGGCTCCTTTTAAGTTGGACAAGGAAGTACCTCCAATGGTACATTGTGGCTTGTTGGAAGCATTTCCGGGTTATAGGGAAACCAGGGAGGTCCTCCCCCAGCAGCTCCTTCTATCACCCAAGGACCCCTACAGGACTGAATTTCTGGACTCCAGTTCCACCACAGACCAACGGGTATTCAAACTGGGACAATTTGTGAGGAACATTGTCACCTATTACTCTGGGGGCTGAACTACCTCTGGCTTCCAGCTTTCACCAGTCCATTTTTCCTTCCAGCATCCCAGCCAGGGCTTGAATTACAAGGTGTCTCGGCCAGGTAGTGTCCACAATCCTACCATCCTTCCATTATAACTTATCGGCCAGTCAAGAAATCCTCCTCCATCCTGGCTGGGATGCCCGTCTGTCCGCCTTAGCGCTTTCAGTGTCCATATTTCTCCTATGTTAATTCTATCTCGGATAATAACAGTTTCTTATAATGAACACATCTACTTTATTAATGGAGATGTGAATATATATTACAACATTAGAACAATCTAGACGAGAACAGGCTATTCAGCCCAACAAAGCTTGCCAGTACTATCCACTTATTTCTCCTAAAAAACACTGTCTAGTCTAGAAAGTCCCTAAGGTCTTACTGCCTACCACACTACTTATTACAATTGTCTATAGTTCTCTATGTAAAGAAAACCTTCCTAATGTTTGTGCAAAATTTACCCTTAACAAACATCCAACAGTGTCACCATGTTCTTGATTAACTCATTTTAAAATAATAGTCTCAGTCCACTGTTCTAATTCTCTTCATAATTTTAAACACTTCAGTCATGTCACTTCTTAATCTTCTTTTGCTTAAACTGTATAGGCTCAGCTCTTTTAATCTTTTAATTTAACCCCTGAAGCCCTGGAATCAGCCTAGTTGCTTTTCTATAGACCTTTTCTAGCCCTGCTATGTCCTTTTTGTAGTCTGGAGACCAACACTGCACACAGTACTCCAGATGAGGCCTCACCAGTGTGTTATAAAGCTTGAGCACCTTGGACTTGTACCTTGGACTTGTATTCCTCACATCGTGCTATATAACCTGACATTCTGTTAGCTTTCTTAATGGCTTCTGAACACTGTCAGAAAGTTGATAGTGTAGAGTCCACAATGACTACTAAAACCTTCTCATAAGGTGTACTCCCATTGTGTATTCAAACCTAACATTTTTACTTTCTATGTGTAATGCTTTACATTTACTGACATTAGCCTTCATCTGTGACAAATCTGCCTAAGCCTGTATGCTATCCAAGTCCTTCTGTAATGATTTAATGGATTCCAGATTATCTGCCAATCCACCTATTTTGGTATCATCTTCAAATTTAACCAGCTTGTTACTTATATTCCTATCTAAATCATTTATATATATTAAAAATAGCAGCGGCCCTACCACTGACCCCTGTGGAACACCACTCTTAACATCGGCCAATTCTGATGGGGTTCCTCGCACCATCACCCTCGGCTTCCTGTGTCTGAACCAATTCTGCACCCATCTGAAAACATTACCTTGAACTCCCACTTCTTTTAGTTTGATGCCAATCCTCTCATGTAGCTTATCAAATGCTTTCTGAAAGTCCAGATAACTAATATCATTTGCTCCACTTTGATCCTATCATTTTGTTGCTTCCTCATAGAATTCCAGCATGCTAGTAAAGCATGACCTCCTTCTTCTGAATCCATGCTGACTGTTCAGAATAACTCCTGTCCTTGCCATGTGCTGCTCAGTCCTATGAATTTACACAGGTTCTACATTAAACATGACAACACAGATGTTCCTGTAGCGGCCCACTACAAAAGCCATGGACACTGGGAGAGGAACTTTAAAGTCACAGTGCTTATGGACAACTTCAGAAAACAGCAAGAGAGAAAAGAATGGGAAGTCAAACTCATGCTAAAGTTTAATGCATTACAACATGGTTTGAATAAAGACAAGAGTTTTATGGCCAGGTATGAGGATTGTTTGCATCTCTCAGACTGCACAGACAACCTGATTACAGATCCACATTGTATGGAAAAACTCAGAAACTTCAAAAGACTTTGTTGGACAGTTATCTTATCCAAAGATCTTGACCATACATTGTTCTTCTCTCTTGTTAAATGAATCTTAGCCTGAAGAGGTCTATTAATTTTTTACATTTAACATGTCTCACTTAAACATTTACCAATACTGTTTCTTGTCCTTGTGTGTATATAAACACTGGGATCTCCAGTTTCTGTATTACATCTTGCCTGAAGAAGAGGCCTGAGTTAGCCAATAAAAGGTGTCATATTGCTTGACTTCTCACTACATTTCAATTTCCTATTAATTTAAACATTTAGATATGTACCTGTCCTGCATTAAATGTAAAACATTTTCAACACTAGAATTACCAGAGCCTACGAGAAAGCTCGTAAATCTGGCCCACCTTAAATCCATTCTCACCTCTCCCTCAGCGTCTTTTGTCCTGTAAATGTGCCGATAAGCAGCAAGCAGCCTGGTATCCCATCCCCCCGCCCACCGCTGCAGTTCAATTTGCAAAGAAGTTTCTCAGTGCTCAGTGTTTATCTTCAAGTGAAGTGCTGGAGCTTTATAGGGTAAAAAAGTACATCATCATTTGGAATACATACATTTCATGTGTGCTCCGTGTCAACAACAATCTATGTAAAATGTAGTTAACACAGAAACGTTTTTCATGTTTTAGTAATAATTGAAAAAATGTAGACACGAAATGTATAAGGTGTGAAGCCTGAAATACAAACATGAAATAAACACTTTCACAAAAGGTACAAGTATAACAAAACAAGTGCACTTTTATTCAAGAATTTAACCGAAGAAAAAAGAAAGCAGGTTACAGTAGGCGGTTGATACGACAGCTTGCGTCGTGCAATGGTAAGAACTGCTGACTTCCAATCAAGAGGTCACGGTTTCCATGTCAGCTGCTTCCCAAATTTACCATTTTCAGTAGTGAGCTGCTCTTATTGTTAATATCATACAATAAAAGCATATATTTGATTTGCATCTGTAAATTTATAGTTAAAGTTAGCTTTTTTTTTTCATTTTTATTCTCTCACTCACATTTAAGCTCCCACACACCCCCTGGATCTGGCAACATTTTCAGATAAAGACATGGTATAAAAAACAAACTTGTTTTGTTACACCCCCTCTTTATTTGAAAACCATGTCAGATCTTGTGCGCGAATGAGAAAACTGTGGACGTGGATGTGAGTGGTGTGCGTGACTGAGAATGACTGAGGATGTGAATTTTTTTTATTCAGTTTTATTCTTGAGTGCTCCTGCTCACGCTGAATTAGTATGCACCTTCTGATCCATGATGTCAAAGAAGCATTGACAAAAAAGAGAGACTTAGGTATATATGACATTTGGAATAATTAATTTTATGACCTGTATTGTACATTTCGGAAAATGCTGTTGCACTAATGCAAGATTATATTAATTTGCATTCCTTCATGCAGTAGTAGTTAGTGACCGTGTTTGGAATGTTGGTATTTCTCCAACTCCTGGGGATGCAGAGGACAGCATAGTACAGAGAGGTCAGTTCCACACTATATACAATCATCAGATTCAAATGTTAACAGTTCCCACACACACCCAAGGACCGTCTTTACGACACGTGTATAAGGTGTGAAGCCTGAAGTCCAAATATCAAATAAACACTTTGACAAAAAGTACAAGTATAACCAAAACAGGTGTGCTTTTATTCAAGAATATAACCGAAGAAAAAAGAAAGCAGGTTATGGTAGGCAGTTGATGTGACAGCTTGTGTATTGCAATGCAAAGAACTGCTAACTCCCAATCAAGAGGTTCTGGGTTTGATGCTGGCAGCTTCTCAAGTTTACCGTTTTGAGTAGAGAGCTGCTATTATTGTTAATATTATACAATAAAAACATAAATTTGATTTGCGACTGTAACAGCCACTGTAAATTTATTGTGCTTGTCAAAGTTAGCGTTGTTTTATTCAGTTATATTCTCTTGGTCGCATTCACGCTCGCTCCAATCTGACACTGCTGTTTTCAAATAAAGACGCCCTATAACAGAGGTGAACTCAGATCGGAGAAAGAGAACAGAAGCCCTCCTCGCAAGAACCATCCACTCACATATAAGAACAACGCAGCTGCACCAGGCGTAAAGGCGAAAGATGGCACCATTTCGATACAGGACAAAGTCCAGCATCATCCTGCCAATCACCTGCCCATGAAAGAAACAGCACGGCTTACAGAGCTTGCCAATGCTACACCGTCCAGATCTAAACACTAGTGTGGTGTATGTGCCCAAAAAAAGTCTAACTGCATTCTCGTACCACTGCTCGCGTA
This sequence comes from Polypterus senegalus, assembly GCF_016835505.1. Taxonomy (NCBI): domain Eukaryota; kingdom Metazoa; phylum Chordata; class Cladistia; order Polypteriformes; family Polypteridae; genus Polypterus; species Polypterus senegalus. The sequence goes on along the minus strand of NC_053155.1, from coordinate 262,735,408 downwards.
CTAAAGTGTCAGCAGGTATTTTTCATGGCATTACACGTGTAATTTGTGAGCATGCCCTTGACGATCAAACAGAGGAAGCTCTGCAGTATACTTGTGACTTTACACTGTAGGAAGATAAATAAATAAATCAAGAGAAACATTTGATCTGGCTTTTATATAAGTAACATATAAATACTTCTTATGTAAGGACCATCACAAACATGAGTTTGCACGATACGTTGGCGAGCTCTGTAAGCCGTGCTGTTTCTTTTAAGGACATGTGATTGGCAGGATGACGCCGGACTTCGTCCTGTATCCAAAAGGTGACATCTTTCGCCTTTACGCCTGGTGCAGCTGTGTTGTTATTATATGTGAGTGGACGTTTCTTGCAGGTAGGGCTTCTGTTCTCATTCTCCGATCTGAGTTCACCTCTGTTATAGTGCGTCTTTATTTGAAAACAGCAGTGTTAGATCGGGACTTTAAGCGTAAATGTGACTGAAATAATAAAACTGAATAAAAAAAAACGCTAACCTTTACAAGTACGATACATTTACACCGTCTGTTACAGACTCAAATCAAACGTACACTTTTATTGTATAATAGTAACAATAAGAACAGCTCACTACTCAAAACATTTATCTTGGGAGACGTTAAGACTTGAACCCAGAACCTTATGAATTTGAGTCAGTAGCCCTAACCAGTATACTACCTGAGAAGTCAGGACAACAAGCAACACTAACCTGATTTCTTTTTCTTAGTCTTTGGGGAAAAAAAGCGCATTTGTTCTGTTAAACTTGTATCTTTTGTGAAAGTGCTTATTTGATATTTGGACTTCAGTCTTCACACATTATACACTATATGTCTACATTTCGTCATTAGTACTAAAACATGGAAAAAGTTTGTCTTTTAGGTATGTGTTCAACATTTCTGTCAGCCTACACTTACACAGATCTTTGTGGACATGAAACACACGTGAAATGCATGTGTTCCAAATAATATATTTTTTTAGCCTAGGTACCTGACTCGCTGATAAACAAGGCTTCATTTGGGAGAGGTTTTTGCAGTTTCTCCCTGTTGGGTTGAATGGTGGAGGGGGTATATGGTATAGCAGGCTGCTTGCTGCTTGGGATTATTGGCACATTTACAAGACAAAAGACGCTGAATGGAGACGTGCGAGTGGGCCAGATTTACGAGTTTTCTCGTAAGCTTTGGTAATTGTAGTGTTAAACCTGTGACACTGCTTCTTAACTGTCTCCACACTTAAAAGCTTACTCCAGTCTATCCTCCTTAGACATTGCTACATTTGCTCATAATTTGCCCTACCAAAGATAAACTTATCAGATTTAAACTTTGCATCCGCACTCTTCCAAAGTACCGAGAACTGTATTATATTATGGTCACCTGACCCTAGCAGATCAATGACTTCTACAACCTCAATTCTATCCTGATTATTACAAACATCTAGGCAGGCGTTGTTGCTTTATCATACTGAGATAAAAAACAATCACTTATTACTTCTGAAAACTCTTGTGTTCCATTATTTGCAAGGTTATCCCAGCTAATATTTGAATAGTTAAATTCACGCATGACTATAATATCCTCCTGTTAAATTGCCTTTTTACTATTACTAAAAAGATGTGTGTTGAAATTACTGTCTGCATTAGCAATGTCTATGAGACACTCCTAAAATAAGACCCCTTCCCCTAATGCTTTCCAGGTGAAGCCACTTGTCCTCACTAAGATGGGACTCATCATCCAACTGAAGAGGACTTGAGTTTAAATTCTATTTGACATAAACTGTAACCCTACCTCTTTTTCTGTTCTGTCTATCCATCCTAAAAATGTGCATCCCTCTATGTTATACTATAATATCATAATTAAGCTCCTCTACATACAACTCCAACTCACTTGGTTTAAATTTGATACTTCTAGCATTAAGGCATGCTATTTTTAATGTGTTACTCTTTTTACCTTTAAACGCTGGGTTAGAATTTACATTACTGTGCATTTTTTACACTATTGTTTGTTCCTCCATGTACAGGTTTAAACCTAGACTGTCCTAAACTCCCTGACCCCCTATCCAGTGTTTAAACAATCCTTGACCAACAATTTTCATATGCCTCCCCAACACATTGGTTCCCCTTGGGTTCAGATTTAACTCATCACAATGGAAAAGGTCCCATCTGTTTGAAACTGGGTCCCAATAACCCATAAACCCATACCATTCTATCCTGCTCCAAGATTTTGAGCCACACGATAAGCCTTATAACCTCCTTAATTATACCTGGACTAGAATGCAGCACAGGTTGAATTTCAGAGAAGACTACCTTGTCTGCCCTGCTCCTCAGCCTGGCACCTTACTATTTAAATTTGGATCGCAGAACTGACCCTTATGTATGTCATTTGTTCCAACATGGACAATGAAAACTAAATGTACCCCAGCTCTGGCCAAGAGCCTATCCACCCTTCCAGGTAGGTCTGTCATCTGTGCACCCAGAAGGCAACACACTGTGTAAGACTCTTTGTCTCTGGAGTAAACCTGTGATTCAGTCCCCCTGATTGATTCCCCAGCTATCACTACTACTCTCTTTCTGGGAAATGGTTGTGAGGTGTCCCATTGGGGCTCCTCATCCTTGCTTACCACCTCAGAATCTTCAGAGACACCATCCAGCTCCAAAAGGAACTGAAAATGTTTTGACACTTCCAATTCAGGGGTTGATGCCTCCAGACAGTGTGCACTCTTTACCTTACACCTTGTGACAGTTGCTATTTGCATGGAGTTTGCATTTTCTCCCCCTTTCTGTATGGGTTTTTCTCCAGGTACCCCTCTTTCCCTTCTACATCTACCAAAAAAAAAAAAAGGTTATGTCCTAATTGGTGTGACTGTGCCTTGCAATGGTCTTGCGCCCGGTCCATGTTATTGCTCAGTTTAGCTAGTAAGGGTGCCACATCACCTTTATTATGTTGATTCAGTGTTGGATGTATAATTTGGAGAATTTAAATTGTCTCAGTACAAGAAGAGTGTTCCAACTGAAGGACTGAAATTCTGTCCAGACCTGCTTTCTTCCTTGCTTTTCATGTAGACATCATAGGCTTCTGCTCCCAGACTAGTGGATTTTATAGAGACAATGTATGATGCTATCATAAAAAATTCAGTACAGTCTTTTTATCACTATTACAAAGTATAATTAACTACTTGATTCAAACACTGCAGAAAATCTGTTCAAGATACATTACTCCCATGCATCTAATGGTTCCAAGATATGATCTGCCTCACTTAGCAACACCATAACTGGATTAAGTAACTTAAGAAAATACATGGATAGATTTTATAAATGGTAAGATGAATGGATAGGTAATTTAGTGTAATTAGATTAACTATTATTTAAGAAAACCATGAGTATGTTTGGACAAATTAAAAATGGAGAAATTTCTCTCAGAATTTCTTAAAATGCATCAATATCCCATGTGATTTTAGTTTATAAGTGCAGCCAGGCCTTATTTGGGACTAAATGACACTGTTTAAAAAAGAATGACAGCACAGTCATCTACTGTCTCTGGTTTCTTCTAATGACTTATGATAAACTGCATGTTATTTATGAAGCCAAGCAGGTGTTACACAAATCTATACAAGCAACTTTAACATTGTTTACTGTGCCCCAGGAGTTAATATTGATATTCAGCTAGTAACATGGGCAATCAGATTCATAAGCAGTGGAAAAAAGGCAGGCACATTTTTAAAGTACATAATCTGTACAAGTCAAATGAAAATTTGTTCTGCCCACTGACTCCTGTGCATTTATTTTGCTTATGCGTGTATTAATCTTCTTTTTTTTTGAATTACTGAGCATTCCTAGCATTATTACAAAAGTCATACTTTGTGATTACTGATGCTCAGTTTTACTGATCCTTAAAACCAAAGCCTCTGACTGATTAAATTGTCTTATTCCTGCTCCTCAAGTGCCTGTTGGTCCATTTAATCAGGCAATTTTAATACAGGATCAAGAGACTTGCACACTGAAACACATCGGAAGAGGTAACATGGGCAGTGTTCAGTTCACACTTAAATAAGAAAAATTTCACGCAGTGAAGGAAAACCAGGGTGAGCAGAATGACAAATGGCTTTCTGAATTATGTGTGCAACGTTTCTCAGGCAAATCCATAATAAAAGGCTTTGGGTTTAATAGAAGATTCTCTTTGGTTGTTTCATAATGGCTATATTAGGATAACACTTAATATTTCCATAGTGCACTCTGGTCCATCTCATTTGTTCTTCACAACAACAAAATGCCTGCACATTGCTTCTGTTAAAATTGCTGTCATTTACTATAGATGGACTTTTATCATCAAATACAGTAATGTCGGAAGTGAATGAGGAGGTAATGGCACCACTAGGATGGTCTACAACAGTGTTAAGACATAGAGGAAGCTTCCAGGACAAACAGACAGAGACAATCATGGGAATGTGGAAGGCACTAAATATGATAAAATTGTATGTTTGTTGTGTGTCTCTGGAAGAATATTTGGTGGGGTTGAGTGTGAGTTATCAAAATCACAGAAACAGAGACACTGTGAGAGATTGTGGCTTGGGCAGAAATGCGCAAGAGCTGAACAAGATGCTACAGAACACACAACAGTCAGTTATTGAAGACAGATTTAGACACACAGAGGGAGGCCATCCACCCTGTTACAATACGTTTGTTATAATATTAAGAATTTTGTCACTGTATCTGTTTTAGATCTTTTTAAATGTATTTTTCATTCTTTTTCTGTGTAACATGCCATGAAGAGCTGAGCCAGATTTAGCATAGAGTGTCAGCATTCAGAAGTGCTGGGCCAAGCAAAGCATAAAGACAGACAGGGACAGCTGGAAGGCTGTGTTGTAAGCCCTAAAAAGGACTGAGTGTTATTTGAAACGCCTGATTGATGTTCAGCAAGAAATGGTCTGCCTTGTTTGGAAGTGTGATGGGGATTTGGTCGTGTAGCAAACAATATAAAAGAAGCTGGAACTTTGCCAACTTTGAGAAACTGAGTGGGTGGAAGCGATTGACCCAAAAGCCACTTCCGTTGTGACAAAAAAGCAGTTTCTACACGACCGAATCCCCGGAAAAAAGAACTCTTCAGTGAAATGAAGCTGACTGGTTTCTCCTGTCTGTACAGCAACGTAAGCCGCATTAAACAAGCTAAGTATATTCTGTCTTTTCTGTGACTTTGTTGCCGTTATTATTTATAATTATTTAAATAAAGGTTTATTAAAACGGCGCAATATAAAAGAACATATTTCCAAGGAGCTAACACTCCCATCGGAAACACACTCCCTCCTTGGTTTTCTACAGTTGTCTATGTTGGGCTGTATAAACAGGTAAAGTTTGGTTGAAGTTATTGTATCTCAGATTGGGGTATAAAAACAGATTGCAGAGTCCTCAACATTTATTAAATTCAGTATGAGGATGTTCTCTTATCATACTGCTAACTGTGGGTGTTGCTATTCAGACTTACTATATTGCAGTGACATGGTCAATTCTTGTATCGTTCATTAAAAATTATTAAGGCAACTTTACTTTCACAGGCAATAAGGACAATCTTACTCCAATCCCAGAAGGAAGATGAACTGATATTTTTTTAAATTTACGTACTGCATATCACTAATAAATCCATATAAATATTTAACAGTGATACTGGTTCAGTGGCATGCATAGATTTTACTAATAAAATCATGTATCTGGTTTCATAACTAGATGAAACATACACTGTATTGTGTATATTCTTCAAAATATATTCAAGGTGTTTAGGCAATGTACCTAATCTACATGGTGTACTTTTGTGTATGTAACACAGGCTTGCGTATCTGTTGTGTGGTCTTTAGACTGTACTGACTTCCATCCTTTGCAGCTCCAGTGGCGTGTTGCTGTCTGTTACACTGTTGCTCTCACATATACTGTACCAAGTTGCTGCTGAGTGTTTCTCATGATTATTGGAGTATAGCAGTTTCTAGATGTTCCACACAATTGTCTACAGTTTCTGAATTTCTTATTCTAAGATGCTTATTTTCTAGCTGTCATGGACATCAGGCATAGACTTGTGTTCCAATCGGGATGGTTCAAGCTTCCTTCCCAAGTCTGGAGGCCAGTTTAACAGAAGGACTGGGGAAGACCAATCACATGGACTATTTTCTCACTGATAAAATAGGTGACAGTCTCCCTGGGCTACGGTACCTGTATGGATACACACAGGGCAAACTGGAAACTGCAATCCTGTGAGAATGACCTACTGAGTCCCATGGTGCCACCAGGGGTTGCTGCAGAAACAGACAGACCCTACTTTAAGGAACTTTTGCCTGATGCAGAAGCTCTTCCAACATGTAGTGTGGCAAGTACTCCAGGATCTGGCATAAAGGAAGCCGCTTGACTTCATCCAGGCAAGATAGAGTCAGTGGATGAGACTACATGGGATGTGTAGAAGGAGAAACTTATTGCTTGCTGTGTGGTCTTGGACTACTGTGAAGGTATTGTGTGAAATATATACCTTGGACCTCGTGTATAATGGCATGTGTAGAATTCACACTAAAACATGGAGTACAGACAAAACTGGAAGTGTACATATAAAAAATCCAGATGCATGAAACTGTGCATGCCAAGTTACACACATTTTCCCTTTACAAATCCCAATGAACGTGAAATTTAACACACATACATGCACATACAGCCCCACCCTCCTAGAATTTTGCATATTTGAATATGCAAATCAGTATAAATAGCCCGTTCTGTTCAGTTTTTTGTTAAAAGACAATGGAAAAAGCATGTGAAGAAAAGGAAAAACATACTATTTGTTGGCTTAAGCAGTGGTATTAGCAAAAAAGGAAAGTGATTGATTGATACAGTGTTGTGGAGACACTCAAAAGTCACACAGTGCCCGAAATAAAAAAGAAGTGGTCAGATAGCAAAGTCGATGTGAAAAGGTGAGTCGCATCCCACCATAGTCTGTTTATTCTGTTTCAGACAATATTACAAAAGCTGATACCCGTGCTGAAGATGCAAATCCATGCAGTGATGGTGTTGCTGTGCTCAGCACATATTCGGGTGCTGGCTGCTCACACACCTCAGCCTTGGAAACCACTGGACGACCATCTGGCTGTATGCTGACTGATGCTATTCTGGAGTCACAAATTGCAATAGTAGATGCTGTAAGAGATATGGCCAATGAACTAAGGAAAATGAGGGATATAATATGTGATATTGACCATAAATTAAAGTAACTGGCTAAAAAATAAATGCTGCATCTGATTACCTGTTTTTACATTCTGCTAATTACATTGAAAAGAAGTTGCACCATTGTCCAATTTGGCTCATTTGGTGGGTCAGGGTCAGGTTCATCATACTGCATCTCTTCAGGTTATGAGCAAGCCACGATTGTGTGCCAAATTATACAGCATGCTACATGCTTGCACAATGTGACACACTTTCTGTGGAATATAGATCAGTACATTAATAGAGTGGAAATGCTTTCTATTTACACAAGCAAATTCTTTCTCTGAAGGCACCTTTATAATGTAGCATCAGCACCAAGCATCACAATGGATAGATTCTCTGCTGTTTACATGGCTCTTTGAGGTGACTCACTATCCTTAAAAGAACTGCTTGCCTTTTGCCGGACTAGTTGGAAGAAGTACATATAACTATGCAGAGCTGCCATTTTTATAATCTCTCCTGTCGTTTAAATAAGATCTCCTGCTATTGATGATGAAATGGCAGCTCATTCTTTTAGTGATTTATCCCAGACTGAACTTGTCCAGTGCTATTGCAATAGCAATGTGCGTGCAGCTGACCTCTCTGATTACATTTGAAAAACCAGACCTTGCTACGAATTACGCTTTGATGTTTCCCAGTTCAACCACGGTGTAAGGGAATCTTAAATATCTGGATGACAAATGGATAACACCATCCTATACAGCTGGCATGGCACAACTCGATGATGTCTGTGAAATACCCAATTGGTCAGCAAGTTCATGTTGAAAAGGTCCTGTGGCTAAAAACCCGAGAGTGGGCAGAACTTGCATAAAAGCAGGCAGGGCACAACTGCTTTAAGTCTGCCTTTGTAAAGTTGGCACTAGTTCAGCACACAGCTCCAAGAGGATAACTCTTGGAAACTGAAACTGACTTAGAAGCCAGTCATCATCATCTATAAATACAAGCTCTCTTCTAATTTTTCCATTTGCGATGTCTTCTAACTAAAGCAGCCATGGTAGTTGGAATTGTTTGTCTATTCCATGCACCATTATACTGTAACAGAATGCTTACAATCAAATGAACTAAATTTTTAAATAATATGCAATCAATTTTCGGTGTATTTGATAACGCAAATATGCAAAAGAAGGGAAACAATGCAGAAACAGTAGCACTGCTTTGACACTGAGCAAAACCAAACAGAAAAGTGCGTACGCATGGTGTGAGGCTGCAGTGAAAACGTGTGTGGCTCTACGCAAAGTTTAGTTTTCACACATCTCAAAGTGAGCTTGGAAAACAGGCGTAAGCAACAATTTTGTCTGTGTGCACCGTGTATACAGTACATGATGCCCCTTGTATCTAAACCCAGGACTGTTGTGTTGTTGTGTCTGGGGGTTTGGGGTGCTACAATACCCACTACAGGTCACATAGTCCTTTTTTATATTTACACTTTATTTTAATTATCAGATGTATTTTAGCCCAATTAATTCACTTTTGTTTTGTTCTTTATCTGTATTTCAAACCTGACCTAATTTTGTCTTTTAGTATTGTGAGGTAAAGAGTTGGAATAGAGTGTGTACATTGAATTGCAACCAATGACATACTGCTAATTTAATGGAATCATTATTATGTTTAATGCATAGATTTGCATGTCTTTGTTTTGATTGCTAATTCTTATATAGCTCAGTAAATGTAAGATGATATGGGAAAATCCAGGAAAAAAATGGGAAGAACGCCCAACATTGACATAGATGATGGCCAAGCTGGTATTCTAATAGTCTGCTGAAGCTGTAACAGAGCAGCACACGACTGTGGCTTCCTCCAAAAATATTTCATAATAGCTAAATCAATTAGGCTAACTCTGTGAGAGTAACATTTTTTGAAGCCTGGAAATTGTAGGGTAAAAGAAAGACTTGTAAATATCATGTTATGTAAGTAAAGTGTAAAGCACAAAAAGGCACTTGAATTTCTCAAATACATTCTTGTAAATAAATATACAGTTGTCACACTGAGTGGCCTAACAGGGTTTAGATCAAGTCCTCTAACAACTACTTCAGACATGACTTATTTATGAAGAGCTTTCATTAAACAATGAATTAGTCTACTTAATTGTTAATTAAGTTTATTTAAGACAATAATTAGAAACCTTTTCAACATTGTTAATCTCACTCAATTCAGTTAAGTGGTGAGAGGGCAAAAACTATATTGACGGGACTGGGCCCAAGGCAGGAAACAAACCTGGACAGGGAACAATGGGCCCACTTACACAGGGCAACTTGAAACAGACAATCAACACCCCCACACACTTTTTTGAAGATGTGTGAGGAAGGCACACAAAGACATAGATAAAATGTGCAAAGCTCACATGAACAATGAATGTCAAAACTATATATTGCATTACAAAACATTGGATGAAGACTTAAAGAAGACATTAAAGATCAAGTGATTTTTTATGTTATTTTGAAAACCTGTCATCACAATTTTATTATTTTGATTCCTCAATATCAGCCAAAAATAATTATGTTCTAATTGCATATTTTTGTGTACTGGAATGGCATTTTTTCAATGTTAAAAGATGTTAATTTATGACCATTCTTCTGCATCATTCCTCAGATGGCTATTTGTCAACAAGCATGATCTCTTGATGATCTTTATTTCAAATTTTATGTAAACCTGTATATACAAAAAGACACCTAAGACTTCAGTTGAAACACAACTAGAACAAACAGGTTTTGTCATACCAGATAGCAATATCCTTGATACTTTTGTAATGTGTACTCTTTCATTCTGTGGAAATCCTAAGTGAAGTCTGACTCTCCCGCTAACAATGGTTTCTGCCACTCAAGAGAGCATTCCTCAGACCCCAGTAAATGGCAACAGTGTCCAGTCATAAACATTACATAGTGGTATGTTTAAATATGCTCAGAATCACTACACTGGTGATCTGCTGCATTTATAATGGGCACTTGTATTACATATAACCTTCTGACTATAAATTTCTGTCCATGCACCGTCTTTTCAAACAATGAAACAACTTAAATGCAATCCTCAGGCAGTTTGACTCCTAACTAACTCTCTCAACCATTAGCTGCCCTCTCATGTGAACTCTGAAGTGTCGCTGTGCTGACCCAAAAACTTGTGGTTAGCCAAGTGAAGCAATTCTTGCAGCATTGCAGGTGCAAAATATATTCTGGTGACTCGTGTGTCTCTGTTGCTAACCCAACTCCCACGAGCTTTCAGTGACTTCTGTCTATATACGCTAACTTTAAGCAGACCCTTGTCAGTGGTCAGTAACTCCCGCCCAGCTCAAATTAAGGCCTGTCTCACACTCTTTCACAACTCTTCTTCCACAGCTTAAGTCTCATTAACTGCTATGAGACGGTGTGACATGTGATTAGTAAAGAGGGTACAAGTGTGTTAGGTTGCTCCAAATTATCGTGTCTAACTAACTATTTTACTATATTTCAATTGACATCGCTCTACACAGTCAACGTATTCCATATCTGTATATCTATTATTTAATAAAACGCTGAGGTCTGTGTGTCCAGTCTCTCTCTCAGCAATCTGATTGGTCTGTTTGGCTTTGGTATGATTGGTCAATTTGATTTTGGTGACACTCTGAAAGTGCAACGCACAAAGAGAAGTAAAGGTGTATCAACCACACATAGAGAGTTGCCTTCAGAGATGGCAAGTAGAAAACCAGACAGAAGGTGAGAAAGGCACCTCGAAAATAAATGACAAGAGTATGAGAAGCAGGCTTTACTGGCACACACTCGAGAGAGGGAGTGCCAGTGAAAAGGTATATTCACACATATGCGAATACAGAAGAAAGGTGCTGAAGGTACACGTAGGGTAAGGGATAACAAATATTTTTATATTATTTTATTACCTGTTGTCATTTTTTTTAAATACCTTGAAATGTTTACAGATGTCCTTATAACACTTACTGTACATTGAAATTTAAACCATACAAGCAATTATTCAAATGTTACTAATCACTTCATTTAAATAAGTTAAATCAAGAGTTGCAGTGGCTAAAGATAGATTAAACAAAAGAAGAGTCTACCCTACCTAAGGACTGAACAGGAAGATGAAAAGAGTCAATAGTAAAAGCACTAGTGTGGAGTGTTTTATAAGGCAGAGATTTGAATACTGTGGTTTCGGATAAATGGAGAATACGGTAAATGGAAGAAGAAACTAAATGAAAATGTGCTTAGAAAAATACAGGAGGGAAGGACATTGAATAGAACCATTCAGCTAAACAATAGGAGAAGGCTGAGACATATACTTAGGTATGTCGAAGTATGAAGAGATGTTATTGAAGGGAGATAAGAGGATAAAAGGTAATGTGGAAGGCAGAGAATGATGCTAATGGACAATATTAAAGAGAACTGAATTTGCCAGAATTAAAAAGGATAGAACAAGTCAAGAAAAGTTAGAGTTAGCATTCCATGACAAAGAATTAGATACAGGCAAAAGACTGATGATGATAATTAAACATTAACTCCTCAGTATTGCTGCTCAGTCATTACAGATGATGCTGCTTGAGTGTGCCCTGTGTAAAAATACATAAGAAGCAAAATGTCTGATTTGTAAATCTTCGTACAATTAGGTAGTGTGGTCTAATTTGTTTGAAAATCAGAGGAAAATTAAATATTCTAGAGAGAGAAACCTGGTTAACCAAGAAATTTCAAGCAGGAGGAGAGATCTTTAAACAAAGGTAAGGTTCTACAAGGCCCTAATAAGAGAAAAAAAACATCACATTTGTTACGTCAATACAAGAAAACAGACACCACCAGGTGCAGTATAGTCTTTAGGGGTGTTGAGTGTCTCAGACGACTTATAAATTTGGCCATAAGGTCAACACAAATTAAAGAATAATCTGAGGTGAGAAGGCACACAAGCCCAAATGGGGAAAAGTGGGATCATATTGTCCCTTTAATATTGCAGGTAACCAGAGAGTCTGTCAGTATACTCTAGCTTAAGCCAAACCTACTCTTTGCACAAAAAACACACAAACGGACACAGAGTACAAAATAATAAACAAAAAACATGTATTTTTGGTCTTTTTTATACAGCAGATTTGCTATTTAAGAAGAGAAGAAACACATTTGAATTAAGAAGACTACAGCTATGTAGTCTGCAATTCCACATTTTTTATTTTATTATTCAGTTGTTTTAGCAAAAATGCATCACAAGGCTGCTGCCTTAAGTGCCTACATATATCCTTACAATGGTGCATGCCACTAGTCATCAGACCTAAACACGAATCCTCAAACAGACAGACCAATATGGCTTTAAAAAATATAAAACTTAGTTAATACTATACTGTAATGGAAGGATTTTTCTAAAGAGAGGGGGGGATCAAGAGAGCAGATGGGCGTTGGTCGCTCAGCGCAAAAACCAGCTTCAAGAAGGAAAAGTACTGGGAATATGGCCAGAGGGTCATGCTGACTTGTTTTTCACTTCAAAGGGCTTCACTACGCAATTCTTATTTTTGTGTGCCTCCTGGTACCAGGTGTCGTCATCATCAGGACCAAGTGCAAAACAACACCGTCCGTGGAAAGGTGTGTGTGCTGAAACTAATCACTTCTGTATACACTGCTTACACGTAAGCCGCTTTGGGCAAGGACGCTCAATTAGTATATAAGGGAAGGTTCCGCCCTCAGTTTCTTTGGAGGCTCAACCGTGGGGACAGCGCGCACCGCCCGGTAAATGAAAGGCAAAATGGGCTGGTCCTTTGACAAGACTGACAAGCGGGCCCCCTCAGTCTACTGGTCTGGGATGATGGCTCTATGTCTTTTTGTATGTCTGTAAGTATTGTTTTGTTTTGTATGTCTGCATTATATGTGTTTGATTATTATAGTTGATTAAGTAAATAAAACAGAAGTATTGGACCTCTTCTCTCTGATTCTTTGCCTACTTATGTTCATATCCCTTGAACCATTTTCCCGTAACAAAACATTTTGGCGTCACTTGCAGGATTTTGGGGAATCTGGTAAAATATTGAACTATTGAGTGAGGCAAAAAGAAATCAGAGATGTTTAAGAAGAAGAATAAAGACCCTGAGGCAGCTCCTTTACCTCTTCCCGGTTGGGAGGAAACGGTGTGGGAAGACTGCGCCAGAGAATTGAGATGTGGGGGGGGATTAGCACAATATTGGCAAAGTTTAGGCCCCCCAACACCAGTGAATGTACTAGCCGCGCTTAAGAAAATGCAAATGGACTTGGTGGGTGCGTTAGGGCGGGCCTCGATGGCCGAATCCCAGGTAGCTGTATTATTGCGCGGGTACAGCGGGCCGAGGGGATGACGGAAAAGGCAGCCTTATGCATAGCCAAGATAAATACCTGGCTAAAAATTTGCGAGCAGCTAGCAGTACTCGTAGCAATGTATAAAGAGAATGCCATATAGAATAAGCAACGATCGCTCAGTGTTATAGTGTGTGGTGGCGCAGTAGTTAGCACTTATGCCATGATTCGAGTTTATTTGTGATTTATGTTGAAGCTTACATGTTGTTTGTTTTGAGTTAATATTCTCAATGACAGTTTAGTCTTTTGACGAGAGTGCCGTCTTGCTGTAGTATTGAACCGCGTGATTTCTTGATAGTTGGATTTGCCCTAATTGGCGCAGGAATGGATCGCCACGGAAGCAATTCCTCGTTGTCACCTTGTCATTTCGCCAATGGAGTCTCCTTGATCTAGAAACCAGCGCCGTTTCGAGCTGAGTAGAATCGTGTTAGAGTTAACATCCGTTAACGTCATGAGAGGCTGTTTTATATTATAGTCTGATAAGTAAAGCAGCCTTCAGAAAAATGTAGGAGGATAGCACCAAAAAGAATAACAAGCGTTGAGAAGAATATAATGCGCGAAAAAGAAAAAGTGCACTGTATTTAACATCAAAGGTACCTGGCGCCGCTAATGTTTGTGTATATGAATATGTCTGTGCTGAACTTATTCAATGTGTGTGCCTGTATACTATGTGTATGCCTGAGCATTAATTGTTCTCTGTGTGTGTGTAAATATGTTTGTGCTAAAAATGTGTGAGCGTGCCTGTTGTTTGTTCTGTGGGTGCGTACGTGTGTTTGGGAGTAAGAAAGCAAAAACATGGAGACTTCTGGGTAATGTAGTTCAACTATGATTTGCTGAAGCTGCCGTGTGCATATAAACGTCAGAGCTCTGAGTAAATATGGGTTAAAATAAATGTGAGTATGAGTAACATTTGATAAAATGAAGAATGCAATCACTTTTAGTAATAAGTGATAATAAGTAACAAAACTGAGGTAAAGTTGAATGTGTTAAAACAATGGTTTTGGGTGTTTTTTGTATGTTATATAGTGTATTAGAGGGATCCCTATGTGTGTGTATGTTAAATAGGTTTCAGTGTGCTTAAAAGAATGTGTAAAAATATGTGTTGTTTGCAAGAATTAAATAATTGGTATTATTGTGAATGTAAATGTTGAAATTAAAAGAGCTCTTAATTCTAAATTAAAAAAGATTTGAACAGGTGGTGTAAAAGGTCTCCAGATTAAGCATATTATATGAGCACCCCTTTTATTTGAGTACTGGCCAGACTCTGATAAAAGGGAGGATTTTAATTAAAATGAGTAAATTTCGATTGAAGGAGACATTCTTTTACCAAAATGAAGCAGGTTATTGGTAATACTCCTTTCAAAGCCTATGTTGATTAGTGCTGCTTAGAAAACAAAATTTACTGTATATTGGAGAGGCAGAGCACAAGGAAAGCTGCTATAATGTGAGGGTTACTTGTATGTGGTAATGAAGGTAAGTGTAAGTGACAATATGGTGTGCATTTGTTTGGTGATGGTCAAATGCGACAATGGGTATGAAGAATGGCATGTGGCAGTATAAAAACAGCCAATGCCAAACTGTAAGTGAAAGAAAGGGAATAAGGAGGGTTAACTAAGAGGAAAACAGACTGTACTCTTTGGAGTCAACATTCTGAAAAACGTGTAATAAAACATCTGGAAGATAACAATGAAAGAATGTGCAAGATCAACTGTCTTTGACAGAAGGTTATGGGGAAAAGAAAATCAGTGTATATAATTGAAGTAGATTTGAAGTATTTTCTTAGTTTACCTGATAAACAAGTGGGTTCTTCATTCTAAATATGGGTAGAAATGTGCAAATTTCTTAGAGGGCTTTATAGTAAATAAAGACACATTTTGCATTATAGGGCATTTTGATATATTGATTTCTTTCCTCATTTCCTTTGTGTGTAATATTGACATGTTTGTGTGAAATACAGTGGAATACTGGTATCACAACAAAACTAATGGAAGGCTCACTTTTATACATGTATAGAAACTTTAAAAATGAACACCTTGTGTAAAAAGAAAAATGTTTTAGGACTTTGCATAACTGAACAATGGTTTGTGATTAGATACATGGGGGAAGAAGTGTGGAGCCTAACCTTTTGTTATTTAATGTCACCAAGGAAAAGATTAAGAATTTACCCGTCTAGATTGTGGATTTCTTTCTTGACTCTGCTTGATATGTTGTGTTTAATTTTGTTTAAATTTTACATTTTGAAACCAGTTTAAATCTTGGAACAAATGCAGATAATTTGAATATTATGTCAATATTATTGGGACCAATTTTTGTAATGATTTATTATTGATTACTTTTCCTTTTGTAATACATTGATTGATTTTATTTTAATGACTTGGGACATGTTTTTTAATTGAGTGGAAATTGCAACCGCAGCCAAACTGGAAACAGCTATAAAGGAGGACTTGAACTTTGTGCTTATCAATCTAAATTTTTACTCTGATTGTTTAAAGACAAATTGACTCAGACAAGCACAGACTGGATTGAACTGACCATTTGTTTCACTGCTAGCAATATTTTTAATAGGGGTACCCCCAACGAAACAGATCTGACATCTTATGACATATTGTTTTTTGGATCCATAAGTAGCTACCAATGAAGAATTAATATGCTGACTATTTAAATGAGCATTTTTAAGTCTTTACATCTGCAGGTGAAAGCTGTTTTTTCCTAGTGCATCGTAGATGACAGCATTTGAAGTTGAACCAGAGATTGGGGCTGTGATAAAGGTCTGCAGATAAACTAATTATCTGACTCCAAGGAGAACCCAGCCATACCAAAGAGGAATCAAGTCATGAATCAGGCCATCGATCAGCTGACTACTGGACAACGCACTTCGATTCCAGTTCCAGACATCATGGATACCTGCTGCCAAGAGCTCAACTATGCTGGTGATGTTTGAGCCCAAAATATCATCGTGGATTCCGAATCATAGATGACATCTGCCTACTTGGGTCCTTTTTGCTTGGGATGTTGGACCCCAACACCTGCTTTGGTCCTTATTAGAGAAGAAAATCTGTCACACTTTTACTCTGCAGGGCTCAATGTTCTTGCTGGAGCCTGCTTTGACTGTCCACTTGTTTGACAAATGGCAACATCTTTTGGGTTAAAAGTATTTGAACTGTGAAAGATATAGAAGGGAAAGCTAATTATTTGTAGACAAAGTAGAATATAGGGATTCCCAAATAATATGTATTTAATGAATGTTTGTATTAATGGGAATACTATATAATTTGTATTTTTAGATAAATGTTTTGATATGCCTTCTGATATTTTGTATGAGATAATAAGTCACCTTTAAGGACCAATGATTTGGTTATTTGTAAAGTTAATCAGAATTGAATCTAATCTAACATAAGGGATCTATTAGAGATTGTTAAGTAATTGTCATTGAAGGGACAATGCACTATTACTAGTCAGGGTCAGTTCAGTTTAGATATTCTAGGTTATTGATTGTAGTGTTATAGCAAATAATGTAGAACTTTACATTTAGGTACATTTAATTAATTGAAAAGAATAATAGTAAGCATATGGGATGACACACATGACTAGTACTTTGGGGATAAGGGACACATACTATAGGTCAGGACATCTATAGCTTTTAGAAGAGGATAAAACAGTTTAGGCTAGCATGTTGATGGTGATACAGGTCAAATGATTAACATCATGGCTTGATGAGTATATATGTTATGGAAATCAGTGAAATGAAGTAATAATTTGGCCCATAGGAGATGGAGTGTCCTATACATACAGAGTGTGAGGTCCGTGAATTAAAAAGCCCAAATGAAGTTTGAAGATCTCTGAAGATATGAATAAGCTTGGGTACAACCCTTGAAATTGAAATTGAAATAAATGTGACCTCAAAAATGACCCAGTGATTTGCATTTTGGAAGTAGTGCTGACATCTTCCGAAGGGAGGATTGACACCTACTGTCCACAAGATGGTTGCATTAATGTGATAAAGGTGGCTCAAGGTTGAGACCACAGCTGGGTGTATATTTGGGCAATTTTATGAATGAGTGTATTAAGATGTGAGCATGGTGAGGTGTGTAAGGACTTTATCTCCGATTATCATTGTGCACAGCGGTGGCAACCTAAAACTGAGAACTTTTGAGTTATTTAAGATAAATATTTATGCCATCTGTATCATCACCAATAATATTAATTAGTATTAACTTTATTTGAACCTGGGTATCATGGGGGTTCATGTTAGTGAAGCAGAAATTACTCTCTTAATAGTACGTTGTTGCTTGTTACTAGTTTCCTAATTAGTTATTACTAGAGTTGCTGTCAAACAGGTGTGCACCCAATTTCTTGAACCATGGACACCTTCAGTTAAAGATTTTTATTCTTTTCTTAATGACAATGTGGATGATGAAATACCAAATCAGAAGAAACTCCTTGGGTGAAGTGCTAGTAACTGCTCCCCAGGGAGGTGACCCTCTACGGTGCGCAAAGTACCTGGGTTGAAGAAAAATTGTAATTTCACTGGAAAAATATTTCTCCAAGCGAAGAAAAAGCATTTATTATGGACAATTGTTTTATTATTATTGCTTTAATGACTATATTTAACTGTTATGTATTTTGTGCTTTACGAAAAATTGCAATCAGAACAAGAAGGGCAAGAGCGCTGGGTTTGTGCTGAGCGAGGGGCCGAATGTAATGGAAGGATTTTTCTAAAGAGAGGGGGGGATCAAGAGAGCAGATGGGCGTTGGTCGCTCAGCGCAAAAACCAGCTTCAAGAAGGAAAAGTACTGGGAATATGGCCAGAGGGTCATGCTGACTTGTTTTTCACTTCAAAGGGCTTCACTACGCAATTCTTATTTTTGTGTGCCTCCTGGTACCAGGTGTCGTCATCATCAGGACCAAGTGCAAAACAACACGCGTCCCGTGGAAAGGTGTGTGTGCTGAAACTAATCACTTCTGTATACACTGCTTACACGTAAGCCGCTTTGGGCAAGGACGCTCAATTAGTATATAAGGGAAGGTTCCGCCCTCAGTTTCTTTGGAGGCTCAACCGTGGGGACAGCGCGCACCGCCCGGTAAATGAAAGGCAAAATGGGCTGGTCCTTTGACAAGACTGACAAGCGGGCCCCCTCAGTCTACTGGTCTGGGATGATGGCTCTATGTCTTTTTGTATGTCTGTAAGTATTGTTTTGTTTTGTATGTCTGCATTATATGTGTTTGATTATTATAGTTGATTAAGTAAATAAAACAGAAGTATTGGACCTCTTCTCTCTGATTCTTTGCCTACTTATGTTCATATCCCTTGAACCATTTTCCCGTAACAAAACATATACATCTATTATAATAAAAGTTTTTAATAAAATCTGCTAAGCCAAATTTCAATATCTTATCTTATGATGATGTGAAGATACCTTTAAATAATTTAAACATATGTGCATCTCTACATCTCTAAATCAAGTTTATGACTCTATCTTAATTTGATCTTCAGTGCAATCCATCTAAAAGATAATTTGGCATGCATGTGAAAATGACTATAGCTTTATAATACTTCCTCACTGTATCATTTATTCTGTAAATTAGGAATACTTATAGCCCTATCTTAAATTTTGTAGCTCCTTTTACTTTCATGAAATTGCACTGTGCCACTGCATACACGGACATTCTTGGCTAGTGGACAGCCTGCTGCAGTGTTTAACTGGGGCTGAATGAATGTCATGTCATTTTCCATCTGCTTGCCTTGCTGGTAAAATCCTGCACGGTTCTTACTTTCAGTAATCACATCCATGCCATATCTATACTAATTAAACATGCACCTGGATTATGGTACACAAATTAATTTTAATTCTACAGCTTTAACCATACTGTTATTTTGCCCTTAATTCACACAAACATTATTAATGTTTTTGTTTATTTTTGCTGAAAGAGACTCAATGACTAGATGACAAGCTACTGTGTGTGCTGCCATCATATATAAGCAGAACATAATGACACAGCATGTCTTGTGATCTCCACATCATATGACCACTAAGAACTTAAGCTGGTATCAACAAGATGTCAGCACTCATGTATACAGTACGTACTACAAGATGGCTGAGCCCAGACTAGAAAGCAAACATGAAATGGCAATGTGCTACCATCACCGACAAAAGCGTAAAAATCACAAACAATAAGGAAAATGTGAAAAATTTCCATGAATGCTATGTTTTATTTTTGATCATTATTTGGGTATTGAAACTCATGTTGATTTACAATACCATACACTTCCATCTATCCATCAATCCATCCATCCATTATCCAACCCGCTATATCCCAACTGTAGGGTCACGGGGGTCAAGGGGCGCCAGCCTACACACACCAAGCACACACTAGGGACAATTTAGAATCGCCAATGCACCTAACCTGCATGTCTTTGGACTGTGGAAGGAAACCGGAGCACCAGAGGAAACCCACACAGACACGGGGAGAATGTGCAAACTCCTCACAGGGAGGACCTGGGAAGTGAACCCGGATCTCCTAACTGCGCAGCATCGCTACCTCTGTGCCACATACACTTCCAGACTGATATTATTTCAAGCATGTCAGGCCTGATGCAGGGCCCAACCAGAGTTTGGACGCTTATCCATCATGCAGCATACTCACAAAAATGCAAATTGGATTTGGAGTTATGGCGAACATACAAAATCTACTTTGAAGTAGCCCAAAATTAAATCCAGGACACTGAATTTGTACATTGAAAGGCCAAAATGGTGCTTTAATACTACCTTCCATTTACCTTGGAAGCTGAAGCTGGGAATGACATCACGCCGGAGTTCACCACATTTCAATAAAACACTTGGAAAACCAATATAGCCACTTCCAGGAAAACCTTTGTTATGCTTGTTCCTTTGGAATAAATGACAGTTGATAACAATATGTAAAATGCAGTATTTTTCGTATTCCGACAGTGTAGCAACATGTCTACAGATAGAAGTTGAATAGTACTGTGTGTAGGAGTAATTTAATAGACAGAAGTAGACAGAAATGCTTAAAAAACACTATAATGCTACAGCTTTCACTAGAGTTTGTAGTGCATGTCACCATTTTGCATTGATGTCATGATCTAAAGTTGGACAAACTCAGATTTGACAGACCAACCCTGAGTTTCCCAGTTGGAAATCTGACTTAAGAGGCCACTGGGGAGTGGAGCAGGTGTATGCTAAGGACATGCTCAGGAGGATCCTCTCACTAGGTGGAGTCTGTGACTGGCAGCAGTGGGAGGACAGCATGCTCTTGTGGATTGGCAGCAGTGGGCATGGGAGCAGGGTCCCTTGGCCACCCTTGGAATGGACGGCGGGGACATGGGCCAGTTTTGAAGAATGTCTGCGCCTGTTTGCAAACGTCTTTCCGTGCTGTGAGGTCTGAGTAGGATAAGCAAGAGAGGCATCGGTTTTAAAAGGGAAGCACCTGGGATGAGAATTTTAAAGAAACCTGTCTGAATTTTAACCTCATTATAATGGATTATTAATTATTTTCTGAGCACTGCACTATTTGAACACTTTTTTTTTTATTTTCAATAAAAACACTTGCACTTTTTACCATCCCCTTGTTAAGTATGTTTTGTCCTCATCAGCTCAACTCATCTGGTTACGTTATCGATAGTGTTAGGTTCGAGAGGCTCCCAAAAGTAAAGAGGGAGCAAGCAGTTGTTCCACAACATCGCACAAATGCATCTCTTTTAATCTAGTAGCTTTCAGGATACAGTTTCCTTTGGCGAAAAATCCCCTTTTCCTTTAGAGGTCACTGAATGTGCAGTATTTATGTCATAAAAGCATAACTACTGCAATTCACTGCAAACTTTGCATGTCATACATGAAGCAGGAGCTTAATTGCAATGGATACTGAGACAAAAATTGCACCTTCAGGACTATTATAAAAAATACATATTAAAGAGGTAGTGAAGGTCAATGTTTCAGTAAAGACTTACATAGAACAGCTAAGGGTGCTGTCATTCTAATTTACAAAGAGTCCTCCATAACTGTCAGATCCAAAAGGAAGAACTGGCATTCTGACTAGAAGACTGTGTGATGCGTAACTGACTCCTTCTTTCTAATGGAGTTTTTACATTGAATTGCAGCATGATCCAGCTTGTCATCACTTTTGGTTCCACTGCCTGGTAAAGTGGCCTGACAAATAAAAATGAAAAGAAATTCCAGCAGGTTACAAGGCAGGCAGCCAAATTTACTGTAGCTGATGTGGATGTCCTGACAAGTTTATGCCAGAGGGAAATGCAGAAAAGAGAGGAAATCATCTCAGCTGATGGCAGCCACCCATTATATACATCAATTACTGTAAATTTTGTAAAAGAGGTTAGTTGTCTTGAAGACCTGCACAAATCGCTTCATAAATTCATTTCACCCCACGACCATATGGCTTTTTAACAAGAATCATGACTGGCTGTAAACCACTGTCTGCATGTGTAGATTAAACATTTTAAACTGTGAAGATGCAGTCATCCACAAATACTTTTTTAAACACCAGTTTTCCTGAAAGTTAATCTAAAATGATGTATTAAGTGTTTTTGTGTAATGTTGCAGCTTTTAACCCACCATGCTTATGTTCTTTTTTATGTTTATGTTTTTTATGTTAATTAATGTTGACTTATGTTTATTTTTTATTGTGTCTTCTATTTTTCTATTCATTTTGTAAAGCACTTTGAGCTACATGTTTTTGTATGAATATGTGCTATATAAATAAATGTTGATTGATTGATTTATGGAAGCAACTGATAAGACACATTATAGGTTTTCCTGTTGTGGACGCTGGCCCGGACACAGACAGACGGACATCTTATGTTCACCCAACACACGTTTATTTATAATATTTACAACTTTTTGTGCACTCACACACCCCAGTGCCTCCAGCACCGATTCCCCCAATGTCCATGCCACACAGTTCCAGTGCCTTTCTCTTGGCCGCCTCTAGTCCTCCCTCCAGCTCCGTCCTCTTCCACCCGACTTCTGCCGATGACTGGAGGGAGGCGGCCCCTTAAATAGGAACCCGGATGGGCTCCAGCTGCTTCCCGGTATTCCTCGGTAGCCACGCCCCAGTGTGGCGGAAGTGCCGGCTGCGCACCCGGAAGCTGTCCGGGTGTCCCCTGTCGTCTTCCCCCCAGCATTTCCTGGTGCGGCGGAAGTGCTGGGCTTCCGGGATATTCAGGCACTGGGGCGCCACCTGGCGGTGGCCACGGGTCCCTACAGGGCTGGACTTCCAAGCCCTTTACCCGAGGCCCCCAACATAACCAGGACGGACGCCCCCTCGCGGTCTGGAGGAGGCACAAGCCCTCCTCCGGTCCTGCTGGGCGTCCCGGCCAGGCTCCGGCCCCAGCCTGGGACCATACTGTATATATTAGACTATAAAACATAATATCTAAAGCTACAAATAGAACAAGACTCTGTTTGTCGCTAGTGTATATGCAGTGCATATAAAAAGTATTCACCCCTCATGACCCTTTCACATTTTATTGTTATACAACAATCACAGTGGCTTTAATTGTCTTTTTTGACACAATCTAAAAAGTGTAACTTTACTGTATGTTTTCAAATTTTTTTTAGTTTTGTGATATAATGTTACTGAAACAAATATCAATAATTTGACTTTATAAACATGGATTATGTTTAGTTTCCATCTTGAACATTTAATTATTTCCAGCCTCACACAAACCACCCTATTGAAGAGGTCCCTGGATGATCAAAGTCCATGATGCATGAGCAGACTGGGGTAAGGGCACAGCAGACATAGAAGCCTCAAAGCAGTGAAGTAGTACATCAGACATGCAACACGCATACACAATTATAATTAATACTACTAACAACTGAATAGAGACAAAACATGAAAAATAAAAAAAATCAAAAAGTACTTGACAGATGAGGGGAAAAAACCTATTTGCAAAGTTATTAAGGAACGGAAGCTATGGCTCGTTGGGCACATATGCAGGATGGGAGAGGATTGCCTAAACAGAATGATGATAGAGGGAAAAGGAAGACCAACAAGGAGATGGATTGATGGCATAATCGAATGGCTAGATGTAGAAGAATGGGCAACAATACGGATGGCTAAGGAAAGAAAAGGATTCTGGAGACCATCTTGAAAAGAATGAAAAGCACTATTGCCCTTCACAGTCCCTAGATGGACTGCAGAGGGTCTCTGGACTACTACTAATACTTGCTGACTGGTTAAAATACAGCACAAGAATAATCCAAAATATGGTGGCTACACAAGCAATACGTTTGTCAGGGTAAAGAAAGCTTGGAAGTGTTAAACTGAACAACTCAGACTACTGTAAAACAACTGTAGCATAGGAGTTAGATGGTGTTTAATGGTTTGCAGGCTTGATTCAGTAACTGTGCACAAAAGATATTAAAATACATAATAACTTTTATACCTTTTTAATATACTTCAAATTAGGTTTGGACATACACTTGAGCTCAATGGAAATACGAGTAAAGAACAAAAAAAATGGATTATCCTAAATGTTTATTGTGCAGAAATATGAAGAGATAAAAAGGTTGCATTATGTTAAAGTATTCATGTCAAAGAAAAAATAAATTTGACTGCTAAAATATTTATTGAGCTCCACTGTCCTTTTGTATTTTCTAGGATTTATTCTTGATCTATAGTATATACATTTACATGTATTAGCAAAACTATATGTTAAAATCTTAAAAAACAAAAAAGTCCTGAAAGACTTTTATGTTAAATAACAGAAGCCTCAGAACAACAAGGCAATAACTTGAGGTCCTACAGCTGAAACCAGTGTGTGCCTATAAAATTGTTAATCGCTTACATACTATGATAAATCCATCCTGTGATACCGAGTGGAATAGTTATTTTGCAATACAGATGAAAAACCATAGCCAAAATGCATTTAATACTCAAGCATAAAAGGGCATTAGTGGGAAAGAACTTATCACTTAGAAGATGATTCATATATCTATTGATATTCTGCGTGTACGACTCAGTCTCTTATATGAGCTCATTTTAAACTCTGCTTTATAAATCAATAAACCATTAGATGCAGTAAAAACATTTACAATTTTAAGAAGCCAAGATCAGTTCCACTTTGTAGTGTGTAATTCTCAGTTAATATAACTTGAAATGATGAGCACAACCCGCTGAGTCAAAGATGTCTTCAGCATTCTGCAATATTGAGTCAGATGGCATTAAAATTCATTTTAAAATGTCAGCTTTACAGAATATTGATAATAAAACAGAATCATACCACCACAATCTTCGATGCTTTTCTAGCCTTGAATATTTACACATTTTACCATTCCGTATACTGACAGTTTTCATCTTTTTACTCTTCTCTCACTGAATTACTTGCATACTGTAAATTATCAGTCACAATATGGCCACTGACTCAGACATAAGACAGAAAATTAGGAGCCACATCCACATTCATCTATCCATCTCCTAAACCTGCTTATCCAGAGTAGGGATGCAGGGAAGCTGGAGCCTTTCCCAGCAAGCATTGGGCAGAGGACAGGAACAATCCCTGAATGGGGTGCCAGTCAATCAGAGGGCGGCTTCATCAACATGTTTCCTAAAAAGATTCTGTTATTATTGTCGTGTTTTCTTGACATTGTAGGTAAAACACAATATTTTTACACTTCCTTCTTAACCTTATTATCATTTGACCCCAGATTAACAAGATGGATCTTGAAAGCAAATGGCTATTGTTTCTATGTTGGCATTTACAGTATTATGAATGCTATTTGAGATTATTCACTTTGATTTACGTAGCACATAATGGCTTTATTTCATTCAGTTATATACTGATAAGATTTGATTATTTCATAAGTTTTGTGTCCCCAAGGAGTTTGTCTGTAGCGTAGTGGAACAGCTTGCACGCTCTCATAATACTTAGAGGTTTGCACATTTTAGGTACACATTAAATAAAGGCTTCCTGTGCAGCATTTTTTATGTTGGGTGACATGGTATGTAGTTTCGTGTGTAGTGTGGAAAATAATGTCATTTTTAATTTTTATTTTAACTATATTAGTAAATATGAACAATACTCTACACTTGTTAATCCAAGTATTTTATACTAAAATAAAGTAAATGGAGTTAAACATCTGGTGCTTCTTGTAAGATTTTCCTTGAAAAATTTGTCCAAAAGGAGTGTCCAGAGACAGAACAATCATAAAACTTGGCTACCATAATGACTCAAACAAGAACAAGAACATCTTTACTAGGAAGAGGAATACAGAGAGCTAAACAAGAAACAGAGAGACTTTTGGGGAAGCAAACTAGGGTTAGGCTTAAGAAGCCACTAGGCAAAGGCTTAAGAGTTAGTTGAATGGCATGCATATAGAGGAAATCCTGGGAAGTTTGCTCTTGGGAAAATGGAAAGTCACTTTGCAGGAGGGGAAGCTGTCAAAGATAATGCATGAGTCTGACATTGCTGACGTCAGCTCACTGCACAGCACTGATCATTGAATCAGATTTTGTTTTTCATCAAAGGTGTTGCTTCCCTACACCGGAGATGCCTTATGAGTGAGGTTCTAGGTGGATGCTGTTGCGTAATACAATTGCTTCTATGTAAATTCAAGTGGCAAAGTGTAATGTCTTGATTGCTGTATGTATGTAGATACATGCTCAACAAATCACTCAGAGAACTTGGGGTTTAAAAAGGAATCACATACTGGCTCAACAGTCATTTTAATGAGTGGATGGGAGACTTTAAGACCCAGAAAGAGCACAAAAGATTAACCTGAAGTGATGGGACTGGAATGATTTGAATCCAAGTGGTGAACTATGATTACACTTCTGTGCTAATAATAAATTGCCCATAACTGATGCACAGCAGCTCATAAATCCACCTGGAATCAGAGGGTCTTGGGCCAAAGGTCAAGTGTTGACTTTCAACATCTTTCAGTCTTAAAATATAAATTCTGCATAATCAGGAAAAGTGTTCAGCTGTCAGAATTAGCTAGGCAGAGCAAGGAGTTAAACTATCCAGATTTTGAATAATTCTATTAGTTTCAGAGTATAAATTAATAACATGATTTTGACATTTTGTTCTTGATTTTACATATACAGTAAATATACCTGTAAAAGAAGACTTGCCATGTACGCACTCACTACAATCTGTTATGCTAGCAAAAACTGGAAGTAAGAAAGACAATGACCAGAAGATGAGTCATAGTCAAAAAACAAAATCTGGGGTTATAACCAAAGAAGAAGAACTGAAAATATCAATTTGTCAAAACCACAGCATTAAGCTAAAATTGTAGTGAAAAGTAAAAAGCAAGGGATCAAAACTAGGAAGACAGCTAGAACGCAAATCATAAACAAAAGTTTTCTGTTGTCCACAATCTCAGAGGAGGTGATGACCTTAATTCCCAACCTTTTAAGCTGTCACAAGGTAATGTGAAGTCATGAACTCTGAAGCTACATCTCTGGTATTACTAATGACATGTTTAAAAAGTGCTGGAACCTAAATCCAAAACAAAACGGCATTAAAAGCTGTACAAAATAAAATCTTAAAACTCCTAATTTCCAGAAAAAACTAAAGCCATAACTGGAATCCTTAATCTTGAAAACCCTACCTGGGTACAAAAACAATCAGCAAAAATAAACTAGCCAGCAAAAAAAGTTATATCAGAGCAACATCCCAACAAAAGCAAATCAAGAATCAAGTATATAATTTCATTGCTGTCAAAAACTCCTGTACGTCAATGGGACATCAGCTGCAGAGACGGTTTCATTTTTATTTTGTCCTTCACACTCAAATTCAATTTTAAGTGGAAATAAATTGTAACTTTTGACCCAGCTATGTGTTGATAGACATAAAAAATATGATCAAGACCTATTTCTATTATTTATGTACCATGTAGTCTTCGATGATCCTGACACACTACACCTATTGCTAAAAATTTGATGCAGGTATTGATTTTTCCAGCATTTTTAAAGAACTAAAGCAGGTTACATTTTGTTCAGAAGTGAATATGATACCTTATTGTTTTACTTACATGGGTACAATTTGCTACTGCAATTCTGTTCTGATCTAAGGTCATAAGATTTGTGTGTATGTGTGGCCATATAAAGTAGAAACGGAATTTAATACAATAGGTCTTTAATAAGGCAATAATAATTACAGCCATGAAAAGGAAGGCAAAAGGATGGGGTCAAAAACCAGATATCAAACACATCTATTGAACAAATTTTCTGGAAACATGAAAGTTAAACAATTCTAGCAGAGGTACAGAAGTCAAAGTAGTAAGAACAGAGCCATAACAAAAATAAACTTAAAGTAACAAGACACATTTTGATTCTTTATAATTATCCCAAGACTAGGACAGTGAGCATCCTACACTGCTTTCCTAAATAGTCAGTTAGCAAGTTGGAACAATGAATGTCACATGACATTCCACCATTCACAAAACAGCAATGTGACCAGCAACGCAGAATTTCAAAATGGTGGCTGACGGAAGTCAAAGTCATAGCATTCACAAACAAAAAGAAATAAGGTTTATGGTGCAGAGGTGGTTAAGGAAGGTTAGGAAAGTGGATGGATATACAGATAACTGTTAATCAGCAGAAAAAAACGTAATTCTCCTGTATGTATGAAGAACTGAAAATGAATAGGAGGTTCTGATATGAGTGATGCACATTTGGGGAGTGAGCATCTTACTAGGCTCATGGCACTGTCACTTCAGCATGGCTTAAAAGGCTGCAGTTGCAGGGATTTATTATATCTTAGCATGGCAGGATTGATTCAGTAGAGTACAGAAGGCTTCAGCTTGGAAGACAACAACAATTTATTTCTTGTATAACCCAAAATCACACACAGAATGCCTCATTGGGCTATAACAGGCCCTGCTTTTGATAGCCCAGCCCCCAGCCTTCACTCCCTAAGATAACAAGAAAAAACTACCCAAAAAACCCTTGTTCAAAATAAAATAGAAGTACTGTAATCTTGGGAAAGGCCATTCAGAGAGAAACCCCATTCCAGGTAGGTTGGGCATCAGCGTCATTAATATAAATGGGAAAAACTAACATTCTCCTCTTATCTGGTCTACAATTAGTTAACCAATGTCAGAACCAGTTTTGTATGTTATCACTGTTGCCTACAGCTTCCAGCTTCAAAATCAATCTTTGTGTGTTTGGGAAGTCCATGTAAATTATATCATATGACTTGCTTTTCTAGCTG
Organism: Polypterus senegalus; assembly: GCF_016835505.1. Taxonomy (NCBI): domain Eukaryota; kingdom Metazoa; phylum Chordata; class Cladistia; order Polypteriformes; family Polypteridae; genus Polypterus; species Polypterus senegalus. The sequence goes on along the minus strand of NC_053155.1, from coordinate 262,706,699 downwards.
CCTGCTCAAAAATGTTTGAAAGAGCCATCACAGTTCCTCTACAAACAATATGGCCATATCCATTACAATTGACAAAATAGTGGTGTTCATAATATTAAACAAAAATAATAATTCCAAAAGTGTTTTCAATAAGAACGCACACAAATTCTTACATTTTCTACTTTTGGTTTGCTTGTTCGTTCTTTTAAGTATAGTAAAGATGGCTTAGTTATTTCAGTTTTTGACTTTCTGAAGCATGCCAGAGCTCATTTCCAAGGACAGTTAGACTGACAGGGAGTTTGCTGTTGTCTTTAAATATGACCTTAAATGTTTTTCTTTGGGTTCTTAACATTCTGCTTTCATATTTCTACTGAGATTTGTTATTTGTGTATTTCTGTCTACAAAGCTTTCGGGTTGATTGAAAATAAAAGAATTTTCATGCTCATTATTTCAGATACAGATGTCGTGCTGTCTCAGATAATTAGATTACTTACTGTACAAATGGTTTTTGATGCTTTTTTATTTTTATGTACAAATCTTCAAATAAGGGAAATGCAAATGTAATATGTATTCTATATTTACTCATCTAATTTTAACTGGAACTCTAGCAAAAAACTACTAATACTTTGCAGTATGTTATGATAATATACAAACACAAAACTGCTTTATGTGAAGCTAAAACTGATGGTGTATTTCATTCTGCTTCTCCATTGAGAAAACAAACAAATGCATTATGTGTTGCACTCTCTGCTACACATAAAATTACAGTAGTTAAGGTGACCACAAGACTGTACAGAATTTTATTGAATCAGTTAACTGTACATTTCTTGCACACATCAATTGAGACCGGTCCATCTGTGAAGATTTTTCTATCAAAAAACTGTCCTAAGGATAAGCCTTGTGTCAAGTTTTACATATGGACCCCATTAGGTTTCTAGTTTTGAAATTTCCTGATTTACTTCAATGTGTTCTGTGATCATAGCAATTCTGGCAACTTGTTTCTTTAATACCTGCTATTTATAGTTCAATCATCCCTCATCAATGATCCTTTCAAAGGCACTACAATATTCTTCACTATGGTCAATGACTTTCTTGCTTTCATATAATCTTAATTAATGAAAAAAGATCTCTCCAGTCTAAACTGACACTGATAGCTGAACCGAACACTCTTATCCAGGACAACCACTTTCCTTCCTGCATTTTATAAACATGTCTTTTTCTCTGTGTTCAATATAAAATTAGTGAAATGACTTTAGATTCAGGCTGCAAATCGGTCTAGTTCTGTTTGTCACTAATGCTACTTATATAAAGGTGATACTGCAAACACTGCTCAGCCACAAGTGTGCAAGTGAAAGTTAAAAGTGCCCTATTAGATGGATGTAATCTTGTGACTGTCATTTCCTCATCATTACACTCTCTTCTTCTGTCTTTGTCCTGTAACATTCAGCTGCTATTTTTACTAATTACATGACGTATGTAAGAATAGTAGGGAAATATAAAAGGTGCAGTGCTTAGCGCTAAAGCCTTACAATGCCGACATCCAGGACTGTGATCAGAATAGGAAGTGTTAGTGGGGAGTATGTAAGTTTTCCAGTGTCTGTGTGCGTTTACCCTGATTATTACAAATTCCTCCCACATCCCAAGACATGCAAGCGAAACGTTTTGACAGTTCTAAATAAGCCCAAAATGAAAGAATATGCATTTATACTTTACAACCATAATACAATGACTATACAGTAATACATTTTATGACACAGTTTCATTGTCATAAGAATTGAGATTCTGGTGGACTCTGTTCTTAAAGAAAATAAATCTTTGGGGGCTGTCAATGGTCCTTTTAATAGATAAGGTCACAGATTTGATGACCAAGGCCAAATGGCTGTCCCTTCTTTCTGGAAACTGTACAATATGATAAATTCAAGCTGAAATATGCAGCTGTATTAGCTGAAACAATATAAAAAGTTTTATAATTTAATAAAATATTTAATTTTATAATTAATGATACTGCATGACTTTGTCGCAAAAGCATTCTGCTCTTGCATCTGTAACTGTTGAATACAAAGTTCTTTTCATGCTGATATCAGATTTCAGGGTTAGCAGGATGATAAAAAGATAAACAGAAGACTTGTGATATTTAAAAATGAATGCCAAGTTAGTTTTTCTTTTGAGAATTAACTAACAAACATGGCTGAAAGAAGAACAGCCTAACCAGAAGTTCTGTTCAGGTTATACTAGACTAAAGAAGTGTGTTTTAGCCTGAATTTAACTCCTTAAAGTGATGAGGCATTCCTTATATCAGAAGGCACATCATTCCATACATGGGGGTCTACAGCTAAAAGCTTCCCACTGTTATTAATATCTGGAACTTTCAAAAGTACTGAATCTTCTGAGTATATAATATACACTGGGATATATGCACTGATAGTAAGTTCTGTTAGGCAGATGACTTAAAGCTTTATATGTTATATACTGTATATTAGAGTATTCTGAAATTGCCTTTAAAGTCAACTGAAAATCAATGTACATGTGGAGACTTAATACAGTTGTGCTTGAAAGTTTGTGAACCCTTTAGAATCTTCTAGATTTCTGCATAAATATGACATAAAACATCAGCAGATTTTCACTCAAAGTCCTAAAAGTAGATAAATCGAAACCAGGTAAACAAATGAGACAAAAATATTATAATTGGTCATTTATTTATTGAGAAAAATGATCAAATATTACATATTTGTGAGTGGCAAAAGTATGAACAAAATAGAACTTTTTGGTTTAAATGAATAGCGTTATGTTTGGAGAAAGGAAAACACTGCATTCGAGAATAAGAACCTTATCCCATCTGTGAAACATGGTGGTGGTAGTATCATGGTTTGGACCTGTTTTGCTGCATCTGGGCCAGGACGGCTTGCCTTCATTGATGGAAATATGAATTCTGAATTATATCAGAGAAATCTGAAATCAGAGAGTCCTGACCTTAATCCAATCGAAATGTTGTGGAAGGACCTGAAGCGAGCAGTTAATGTGAGGAAACCCACCAACATCCCAGAGTTGAAGCTGTTCTGTTCTGAGGAATGGGCTAAAATTCCTCCAAGTCAGTGTGCAGGAATGATCAAAAGTTACTGGAAATGTTTAGTTGCAGTTATTGCTGCAAAGGGGGGTCACATCAGATACTGAAAGCAAAGCTTCACATACTTTTGCCACTCACAAATAAATAATATTTGATCATTTTCCTTAATAAATAAATGACCAAGTATAATATTTTTGTCTCATTTGTTTAATTGGTTTCTCTTTATCTACGTTTAGGACTTGAGTAAAAATCTGATGATGTTTTATGTCATATTTATGCAGAAATCTAGAAAATTCTAAAGGGTTCACAAACTTTCAAGCACAACTGTTGGAGTTTTATGGTCAAACTTCATAATAATCATAATAATTCTTGCAGAAGAATTCCGTATTAACTGAAAACTACAATAAAAATGACTAAGAAAACACCTTAATTTTCTTATGTTTTTATATTTGGAATAGAAGTGTGGGTTAAAATATAGATTGGTCTGAAAGATAATGTTTAATATGTAATCTGATTCTGTTTGTACTTAATATAAATTATAAGCCATCCAATAGTTTAAATTATTATAAAGATCCATAAAAGACACAACAGTAGAAACGTTATTTGATGTGACAAGAAATATATAGTAACACATATATATGAATAAATATTCAGTTCTGAGTAATAACAGTAACATGTTCTCTTCATTGATCCTCGGTACACGACCCCCATGAGTGTATGCTTAAACTCCTGCTTTAGTCCTTGATCACTCGTGTCTGTGAGCCTAAACAAAGCTCCCTATCCATCATGAACTGTACCATAAATTCTCCCATTGTAGACTTGGATTACCAACAAAAATTAATTAACTTACAAGCTGAGTGAAGTACCTGGCATTTGGTGCCAAGAAATTAGACTTACTCCTGTTATCAACCTTAACTCCGGAACTGATTACAGATTCCAGGACAGAGAGAAGGGGGACACACTCTGCTTAATATTAATGGGGGAACTGTGAAAACAGTTACAGGTTGAATGATTTAAACACAATCTTCTTCTAAATAAAAATGTAAATTTTTGTTTGTTCAAAATCTTAAATCTTTAAGTCTTCACAGATTGCTTTGAAATTTTGACACAACGTTGCATTCGAATACGTGTGTTTTTATATAAATTTTGACACAACGCTGCATTTGAATACACGTGTGTTTTTATATACCTACTATTAATATCTATATCTATATAAATAAAAATGTAAATGTTCATTTGTTCAAAATATTAAATCTCCAAAAGTTCTTCACCGATTGCTTTGAAATTTTGACACAACATTGCATTTGAATACACGCGTGTTTTTATATAAATTTTGACACAACGTTGCATTCGAATACGCGCGTGTTTTTATATACCTACTATTATATAGATGTCACACCTGTGACAGGTAAAAACATGCTTTTTTAAAAAAACAGTGCCATCTGTTGGATGTAAAAGAAACACACGCTATACTAAATATTTTACGATTCCATTTCAATGTTTCCGATATAATATAAAGGCAGCGACATGGCAGTTTTTGACATGCAACCAGAAAGAAGTGATAGGAATGCAGTCATACGTATCGATGAAATTGCACAGTATCAGGCTTGAAGATACATAAGCAGCAATGAAGCTGTATGGCGAATTCTTTCATTTCCCATACATGAACGAAGTCCAGCTGTTGTTCACTTAGCAGTACATCTAGAAAATGGACAACGCGTTTATTTCACAGCTGCAAATGTGCAACAAATAGCCCTGAATCCACTGGTTACAACATTAACTGGTTTTTTCACGTTATGGCAAAATGACGTGTTTGCGAAAACACATGGAATGCAAGTAGAAAATCATTTGAACGACGCAAACGAGGAGAGCGATGACAACATGGCATATTCAAAGAAACTACTATAAGCAGACTGTACACCGTGCATCACAATCTATATGAATGCTTCTTTCTTCGCATGCTGTTGGTAAATGTGCCCGGTCCAACATCTTTCCAGCAATTGAGAATTGTCAATGGCGTTACACATGCCACTTTCCACAGTGCATGTCAAGCTCTGAATCTATTGGAGAACGACTGACACTGGGATGTATGCATTAATGATGTGTGCAACATGTCACATCCAAATCAAATTCGTGCATTGTTTGCAATCATATTGACCACCTCCTTCATCTCCAACAGAGTTATGGGAGAAATATAAATCGCACATGGCTGAAGATATTTTCCGTCGAATGCGCAAGGAAAATTCAAATATGAACTTGGATTTCACAGCAGAAATCTACAACGAACTGTTGAGAATGATTGAAGAACAAAGTTCTCAATCAATTGGGAATGCCATCACCGAATCAATCTGCTGCTGCTTCATTCGATGTAGAATTGCGCCGTGAACAAAATTATACCACGGGTGATCTTTTGTCGTATGTGCAATCAAATATTCCTTAGCTAACGCTTGAGCAAAAAGGCATTTACGATCAAAAGATGCAAACTGTCAATAACAGGGTTGGAGAAATCTTCTTCTTTGATGCGCCAGGAGGAACTGGTAAAATGTTCCTAATTAGATTGATTCTGGCAGCAATTCAATCCCAAAATGACATAGCCTTAGCTCTTGCGTCATCCAGAATAGCTTCGACATTGCTACTAGTTGGAACAACAGTTCATTCCGCTTTGCAATTGCCATTGAACATGCAATTCATTGAAACTCCCACGTGCAACATTTCCAAAGCATCCGGCATGGGAAAAGTATTGTAGAAATGCAAACTTATTGTTTGGGATGAATGCACAATGGAATACAAAAAATCGCTCGAGGCTCTTGATCGATCATTGCAAGATTTGCGTGGAAACATCACACCATTTGGGAACGCATTAATATTGCTTGCAGGAGATTTCAGGCAAACATTAACTGTAATTCCTCGATTGACACCAGAGGACAAAATAAATGCTTGCCTGAAATACTCTACTTTGTGGCAACATGTAAAGACGTTAAAATTAACTACAAATATGCGTGTCCAGCTGCAAAATGATCGATCAGTTGACATATTCTCACATCAATTGCTGGAAATTGGGAACGGAAAGGTGCCGGTTGATCTGACCTCAGGACAAATTTCATTGCCTCATAATTTCTGCAATTTAGTGACGTCAAAAGAAAAATTGATTGAAACCAATTATAAGAATCACGATTGGCTGAGTGAACGAGCTATTCTTGCGGCCAAGAACAAAGACATCTACGAACTTAACAATAAAATTCACTCTAACATTCAAAGCGAGGCACTCACAAACAAGTCCGTCGACACTGTTGTGGAAGCAGATGAAGCGGTTAATTATCCAACAGAATTTTTGAATTCACTCGATCTGCCACGCATGCCACCGCACATACTTCAATTGAAAATCACCGTCCCAATTATCAAAATTAATGACCAACGTCGTAGAAGCAACAATCTTGACAGGACCTATCATAGTTTCCTATGATTCCAACGGGTATGCCATTTTAATTTAAGAGATTGCAATTCCCAATTCGATTGGCGTTTGCAACCACCATCAACAAAGCTCAGGGCCAATCTTTAGAATTGTGCGGTTTAGATCTAGACACGGATTGCTTCTCACATGAACAATTATATGTTGCATGTTCTAGAGTCGGCAAACCAGACAATCTCTATATCTGCACACAATGGAACAACAAAAAATATTGTATACCCACAAGCATTGTGAAAATAAACATATTAGAAACATGCGCTTTCTGTTTTCTTTCTTTTCCATTTAACCAGACTGAGCCACAGCAACGCGTGGCCGGGTACAGCTAGTTATAAATAAAAATCAAGCATGGTTGAGTTAAGTAGTTACAACATAAAAAAAGGCTCCACTGCGTCCTCAAGCATCTTACAAACCCTGGCACACTATCACAGCTGCTTTGTATTTTCTATAAGGCACTACTGAGTTGATTTTCCTATTGTACCACTGGTATGGTGGTAGTTACATAATGAATGCAAGGTCTTATATAGCATGTTAAAGACAGTGAAGTCTATTCTTAAAAAGAGAAAACTTTCACAGAGTGATATTTTTACAGCCCACCGCCTCAGAAAGGTAAACAATGTAATCAAGATTCACAGTTGCCCGGATAACATTTTTTTTTCTCTCCTTCCCTCTGGCAAGTCATACAAGAGTATAAAAGCTCACACCTACAGACTAAGAAACAGTTTTTCTACCCCTCAATCAATAAGAATTTCGAACAATTTGTTATAGTAAAAGCTCCCTGTGCAGTGATGACTGTTTCAATGTCAAAATGCAATATGAATTCAATTACAGTTGCAAGTCTGTTGATTGTCCATTAGTTTGGTAAGTATTTAATGCTGGGATATGGTTAGCATTACATTACTATTTTCATTTGTTTCTGATTGTTCATTTGTGAGGTAGCATACAAATAAACATTTCACTGTATGGCTATATATGTGACCATCAAGTCAAGTCAAGTCAAGTTGGGGAGCATGCACTAATACAGTGCATTGCCGTACCCACTACACGGCAAAGCAATTAGGGATCCCGGTTTGCTACCCCACAGGAAGACACAAAGTCCAGTCCCACCCTTTGGAAATGACCCTTTATCTGCCGCAGCCAGGTGTTATGTGGGCAACCCCTTGGCCTGGTCCTGCCACTCGAGTCCCCAACAATGAGGATCTTACGAGCCGGATCACCCTCAGAGAAACGCGCCACATGGCTGTAGTACCTTAACTGACGCTCCCTCACAATGCAGATAATGTGCCTCATTCGGGACTCCATGAGCAACTGCTCATTTGACACAAAGTCAAACCAACGGTACCCAAGGATTTTCCAGAGAGACACATTACTAAAGGAGTGTAGCCTTCATCTCAGGTCACTGGATAGTGTCCATGTCTCGCAACCACATAGCAAGACAGGAAGCACCAGGACTCTAAAGACTTGGAACTTCGTCCTTTTGCATAGATATCGGGAGTGCCACACACCACTTTCCAGCGACCTCATGACCCCCCATGCTCTCCCAATCCGTCTACTGACTTCACAGGAAGAGTCACCAGAGACATGAATGTCACTGCTAAGGTAAGTAAGCCTCTCAACAGTGACCATGAAAGAAAATAATTCAAACATATTGTAAGAGGCGTAGTTTTTAAGTTAATGTTAATGGTACCTTAGTTTTACTTAGTTTGACTTGAATATAATGTAGCTTTAATATAGAAAATGTAAGATTCTGTTCCACCCCCTGTAAGTTAAAGGTAATGGAATGTTCTCAATGTTAGTTTCTCTAATATTATGAATAACAATGCTAGTAATCCCAGAGTCTTATTCTCTACAATTGATCGTCTGTTAAACCCAGGTAACACAAAGGAATGCCCCGGAATACTTCCAGTGAAACCTGTGAGAACATTGCTGTATTTTTCAATTAAAAAATTTATGATATTAGAGATAACATAGTATATCTCCCCAACACTGCAGAACCTCCAAAGCCCCGGTACTCCATTATAAACAAATTAAATGCTTTCACCAGGATAGATTTACCTGAATTACATAGTATAATCTCTCAACTGAAACCCTCCACCTGCGTCCTTGACCCATTACCAACAAGGTTTTTCAAAGGAATATCAGGCATGCTAATTGACAATATTCTGGACATAGTTAATTCGTCATTGGATACGGGGGTCTTCCCAGACTGTCTTAAAACTGCTGTAGTTAAACCCCTGCTCAAGAAAAATAATCTTGACCCCTCTGCCTTTGAAAATTTTAGACCTCTCTCTAACCTGCCCTTTTTAAGTAAAATTCTAGAGAAGGCAGTCATTTTGCAATTAAATGACCACCTCAATAAACATGCTATTCTTGATAAATTTCAGTCAGGCTTCAGAACAAATCACAGCACAGAAACTGCACTCGTTAAAGTAGTAAATGACTTGCGGGTAAATGCAGACAGAGGCCATTTATCTGTTCTCATCCTCTTAGATCTGAGTGCTGCATTTGACACCATTGATCACAATATTCTTAGAAATCGCCTTAGTCAATGGGTGGGCCTCTCTGGCAGTGTCTTAAATTGGTTTGAATCCTACCTGACAAGGAGAAAATTCTTTGTGAGTTGTGGTAATCAAATCTCAAAGACACATGATATCCGATATGGTGTTCCACAAGGCTCTATCCTGGGTCCGCTGCTTTTCTCAATCTATATGCTTCCGTTAGGTCAGATTATCTCAGGTTACAACGTGAGCTACCACAGCTATGCTGATGACACACAGCTGTACTTATCAATAGCACCTGATGACCCTGACTCTCTCGAGTCACTAACACAATGTCTTACTGGTATTTCTGAATGGATGAATAGTAATTTTCTCAAACTAAATAAAGAGAAAACTGAAATCTTAGTAATTGGCAATAATGGAGTTAATGAGGTTATCAGAAATAAACTTGATGCACTAGGATTAACAGTTAAGACGGAAGTAAAAAACTTAGGGGTAACCGTTGACTGTAATCTGAATTTTAAATCACATATTCATCAGACCACTAGGACAGCATTTTTCACTTAAGAAACATAGCAAAAGTTAGACCTCTTATATCATTGAAAGATGCTGAGAAATTAATTCACGCTTTCGTTTTCAGTCGACTAGATTACTGTAACGCACTCCTCTCAGGACTACCCAAAAAAGACATAAATCACTTGCAACGAGTGCAGAATGCAGCTGCTAGAATCCTAACTGGGAAAAGAAAATCCGAACACATTTCTCCAGTTTTGGTCATTACACTGGTTGCCTGTGTCATTCAGGATTGACTTTAAAATACTGCTTATGGTTTATAAAGTCTTAAATAATCTCGCTCCATCTTATATATCGGAATGCCTGACACGTTATATTCCAAATCGTAACCTTAGATCTTCAAATGAGTGTCTCCTTATAATTCCAAAAGCTAAACTTAAAAGAAGTGGTGAGGCGGCCTTCTGCTGTTATGCACCTAAAAGCTGGAATAGCCTGCTAATAGGAATTCGCCAGGCAAATACAGCAGAGCACTTTAAAACACTGCTGAAAATACATTACGTTAACATGGCCTTTTTATAACTTCACTTTAACTTAATCCTGATACTCTGTATGTTCAATTTATCATAATAACTATTCACAGTGGCTCCAAAATCCATACTGACCCCAACTCTCTCTTCTGTTTCTTTTTCCGGTTTCTTTGTGGTGGCGGCCTGCGCCACCACCACCTACTCAAAGCATCATGATGCTCCAACATTGATGGACTGAAAGCCAGAAGTCTACGTGACCATCATCATCAGGTCCTTCCATGAAAACCCTAAATACAAAGAGGACTGTTTGATTTATGTTAGGTAGAATGCCCAGAGGGGACTGGGCGGTCTCTTGGTCTGGAATCCCTACAGATTTTATTTTTTTTCTCCAGCATTTGGAGTTTTTTTTTGTTTTTTCTGTCCACCCTGGCCATCGGACCTTACTTATTCTATGTTAATTAATGTTGACTTATGTTTATTTTTTATTGTGTCTTCTATTTTTCTATTAATTTTGTAAAGCACTTTGAGCTACAGTTTTTTGTATGAAAATGTGCTATATAAATAAATGTTGTTGTTGTTGTTAGTTAGACAGGCATTAACTGCATATAGTTTTCTGACCATATGTATGTGAATGAGATAGCATATAGAAACCTGAAGATATGTAACCTAGATACTAGTAAAATACCATAGGCAGGAAGTTTCCCTTTTTTGCATGTATTGTCAACATTTTTCCACATTTTGTATGAACTGTTTGCTTTGAGTTTCACTAAAATCTTTTGAAACAAAGACACTTGGACTGTGAGGTTTTTTCTTGCACAACAAGTCACACTGCTGGAATGCCTTTCTGTAACTGCATTTGAACTATTCTGAACTACTTGGAAACCCTCAATAAGCACAGTTGCTCATACTGTATCTATCCAAGAGTTCTTACATGCTATCCCAAAAATGCCAATACCTGTTTTATTCTCCTACAATAATTCTCAGTTAAACAGAGGAGAATTAAGGTGATGAAAATAAATCTGAGATATATTAAACAATATTTGTTTTTAATAAGGAGTTCTAATTCCAAATAATCAGGCAGAATGTTTCTGCTGTGCATATAATAGTCAGCTGAGTGCTTCCATACATTCTACTGAAGTAGTCTTGAGTTCACAACTTTGAATTTGAGAGAAGAAAATTACACTATTACATTCCATACTGCATAGTTCATTTCTTTTACTTCTCGTTGACCAAGCAGCTGTTGTATAATTTCTTAGCTCAAATTATTTTTACATTTATCAGAAGAAAAAATACTTCCATTCTATATTAAGTTTTTGCATATATTAACCTTGTCAAGCATTTTCAACTAAGAATGAATAGCAGACAAGCTAACTAATTATTGCAGTTACGACTCTGAACATTTCCAACACACTTTAAAACTTTTTCAAGTACAACTTGACAAGGAATAATTTGCTTTGTTTGACAAAAGTAAAGATGTATTCATGTATTCTTTTCATTTTCCTGCAAATGATTTTTAACATACTCATTAAGCAGTTTTAATTAAGACTGTGTTATGGATTGTAACAATAAGACATCTGTGTCGTCACTTATGAATGCAAATTGCAGTACACATTTTACTTAGGATCATGCATTGGAGAGGTTTTAGCAAAACTTAAACTTCTTTTTTGCTGTTCAAGTAGTTTTAATATCTTAAATGTTGCAGCAAATTGTAAAACATTAGCATATTTAAAGTTTAATTGCCCTGTGCACAAATTTACTAGAATTTAGAAAGATGACCCACTGATGTGAACAGATTAACTGTCAGATACGAGATAGATTTAATCAGAATTTTACATGAAGAAAAGCAGGCCATCTAGATGAGAGACAAAACTGTAATCAGCATGTCAATGTGAGGATAATAATCAGTGAATTCACTGAAACAAAAAGTAATTAGTTTAGAAAGCAAGCTACATTCTTTAACAGGGTGAGGCCAATGTCAGAACCAGTGGATATTTTGCACTCTGTGTTTGTGCAAAATTTTACTCAAAACCATTTTAGAGGGGCAGATAATGAAATAAAGACAGACAAAATTAAGAGCCCCTTTTTCCTACAATGAAGCCCACCTAACAATTCAAGCAATGTTCCCTTCATATATTCTCATTTGTTTCTTATTTAAACACTAATATAGTACAGTCTTTCTTAGAATTTTCCTCCCAAACAGCCAAACAGTTTTCTTTTGCTCCTTTTCCACAAACACTAAAGTCATTCAAAACACTTTTTCTGCACTAAAGCTCCCCTTTGCTCGTTTTCTTATCAAGCATGAAAGTTGGTTTTGCTTGGCTTCTCACCAGACATAAATACTTACAGTGCCATGAAAAAGTATTTTCCTGATTTCATCCATTTTTGCTTATTCATAACACTTAAAAATTTCTGATTTCCAAACAAATGTAGTAACATAAAAGGCAACCCAAGTAAACACAACACAGTTTATACATGATCATTTGATTTATTGAAGGAAAAAAGTTCACCAATATCACCCATGTGAGAAAGTAATTGCCCCTTTAGTCACTCCATCTACGAATGAACCAATTTAAATGATAACAGGTTAAATTACAAAGTAGATTAGACACACCCTTGCTTGATTGCTGCCAACCCCATTGAATCTAAACATCACTTAAATAAAACCTTTTCAGTAATATGAAGTTGGCTAAATGGTCTCAACAAGCAGAACACCATGGGGTCTTTGACTAGGCCACTCCAAAACCCTAATATTTTTTCCAAATATTCAGAGGTGGACTTGCTCTTGTGCTTCAGATTTGTTCTCCTGCTGTGTAACCCAATTGCACTTGAGCTTCAGATCACAGACTGATGACTGGATATCCTCCTCCTGCACTTTCTAGTTGAGAGCTGAATTCATGTTACACTCAGTTATGGCAAGTCATCCATGCTGCGAAAGCAGCAAAACATTCTGAAACCATCACACGACATACACCTGCGTTTTTCAAAAAGTTCCACTTTTGACTCATTAGACCACAGCCCATTATCCCAAAAGTTTCGGAGGTACTCAACGTGTTTTTTGGCAAATATTAGACAAACATTTATGTTAGTCTTGTTGAGCAGTGGTTTTCACCTTGTAACTCTCAGATGGATGCCATTATTGCTCAGTGTCTTTCTAATGCTGGAATCTTGAATTTGAGAAGTTAACTGATCTGAGAGAGACCTGCAGTTCCTAGATGTTCATCTGGGTTCTTTTTTCTCTGCACTCTTGGAGTGAATTTTCTAGGCCTGGGTATTACACTCCTGGGTAGATTTACCATTGTTCCAAGTTTTCTCCATTTGGAGATGATGGCTCTCACAGTGGTTTGCAGGAGTCCCTGGGTTTAAAAAGATTACCCCTTTCCAAACTGATATATTTCAGTAAATTTCTTTTTCAGGTCTTTTGAAATTTCTTTTGACTGAGACATGGTGTACTTCTAGTTGGGACCATTTAACCAATTTCACTTTGTTGGAAAGGTTCTATTTAAGTGAGGCTTAGATTCAATAGGGCTGGCAACAATCAGGCTTGAGTGTGTCTAGTCTAAATTAATCTGTTACCATTTAAATTTGGTTCCTTATTTAATCAAATGACCATATAAAATAAATGTATTGTATTTGCTCAGTGTTAGGAGTAGTCTTATTACTATTAATATTTCAGATATTTCATGTCAATATTTGAAATTGCTTATTAATTTGGAACCATTTTGACCTTTAATTAGGGTTGTGTATAACAATCATTATTCTGGGCACCCGTCGTTAGGGCACATGTAGTTGTCATGGCTGTTTTTTTTCTGTTGTCAAATTTTCCTCTACCAAATCCTAAATATTCAGTTTCAGGCATACATAATATCCTTCATATCAAACACAAAAGTTTTCTTATATTTCTATATTTCAAATCAACCAAAGTTATTAACTGTTTTTTCTTCTTAGCTAACACACTAAATCTGGAAATAGTGCAAAGTGAATTCTTTAAAAAGAAAACGAAAAAAAAAACAAAACAGAAAGGCCAAAACAGGGCATCACTGAATCTACTTCCCAAAATAAGCCTCACCCCACACATTCAGACCCCACGCCCAGAATTGGGCACTGGCTCTAAAATTTTAGAAATATTTTAAATATTCACAAATACTCAAAAAAACATTCAGAGTAGAGGATTGATCATAAACCTCTAGCTTGAATGACAAGCCCAATGAAGTATCTTTATAAGTGAAGAAGGTATCTGAATAAACAAAAGGAGCACAAAAAATACAAAAAGGCAAAAACAGAAAAAAGTACAAAATAATCCCAAAAATGGTATGCCCAGAAAGACAACCTCAAGGCAAACAAGACCAATCAACAAACCAAAGAATCATAATTCAAAAAACAAAGCAAAAAATCCACAAACCAGAAAGGAAGAACAGTACTTACTTGATAACATTTCCACAATCCTCAACAGTACATTGCTGGGACCAGCTGTTTCACCAATATAGGTGGACGGTAGTCCCAGCAGCAGTGAGGTCAAGGTGGACCCGCTTCTTGGTGATGTATCCACAGAGTACAATGATTATATATTTAAACATCTTAAATACAACTTGTAGAAATAATAAAAATAATTTATTTTAAGTATAACTATAATAAGTATTATTTCAAAATAATCATTTAGAAAAACTAAATAAACTACAAAAAACACATAGAAAATAATTTTTCAAAAACAATAAAAAAATAGAAATATAACATAAGTGTGGGAGAAAACCCTTGCTATACCATAACAAAGATCCTTTTGAAGTCACTGCAGTTATCTGCATTAAACAAACAAAAGTCATTCTCCGAAGATACATAGCAAAGTTCCAATTTTAACTTGACCATTTGACACATAACATTTTTTAGGTTCTTTCATCAACACTTGGATGACAGAAGTTGGGTACTGCCATCATTCATAGGTGGGTGACTGGCAATGGTCATTGTAACTTATCAACAACAGGACCATAACCATGCAAACATATTCACAAAATGGCAGTGACCTACTGTACATACAGAAAAATACAAAAATTTTAGAATTACATCAAATTAGACCATATTAAAAACATGGCTTCATCAAAGTGTTCATTTTCCTAGGATTCTTGTACATACTGTAGTGTAAACAACTTTAGAAGGCACACCACTAACACTAGAATCCCTGAAGCCTACGAAAAAAAGTCATAATCTCAGAAGAACCACAGTTCTTCCACTTCTTACCACATTATACTATATGTTCTTTCTCTATACTTGTCAGTCTGCTTCACCCCATAAGAAATAAAGCTAAAAGACATGGATAGTATCAAGAATTTAGAACTTTTATGAATGTTGTTAGAAATTTCATAGTTGAGACTCTAAACATTGGAGCCTAACAAAACCTACAACTGTCTTGACTGACCACTAAATATATTAATTAATTTTCGAAACCTGAGGATTCACAGCCTGACCCTATAACACTGGGTGTAAGACATAAACCAACCGTGGACAAATAACCTGTCCATTGCAGAGCAAAATCAGTGTCACACTTACACTTAGCCATATTACAATTTACAGTTGCCAGTCTGCCTGACTTGCATGTCTGTGGAATGTATAGTAGGAGGAAAATGGAGAAAACCCATACTGACACAGAGAAAATGTGGAAACTTCACACAGAGATTGTACCAACCACTATACAAGCATCATTCATTATTTTTTTTTTGCTAAATGAGTGCTACTATTTTAATAAACAATTATCAATTAAATGAATGGAAGTTCATTACTCATTTAATGTGCTGAAGGCATGTAACCCATTAGATTTTTTTTTTTATATGGGAGTTTATATGCTGTTATTTTTCCATTGTATTAATTTTTAAAGTACAGAGTCACTCAGATAATTCAAATTCACTTCATTAATTTAATATATCATACTAGATGACAGAACAACACCATTAGAATAATGCCACAATTATTCATGTGTAGCATTTTGTTTTCCACCTTCTGCATGTGAATAATGTAACAGTGTTCTATTCCCAATCACATTAATTGCCTTTTCAAGACTATCCAATAATGTGTGTGGATTTTGATTTTTTTTATGATTTCCTCAGGAAACATCCAGTAAAGATGAGCAATTTGAGATATTTTTAATAAGAAAAATAAATTTGGAAATAAAGAAGTTGTTGTCATCTTCAGGGGAAAATGTAAATATGCCATGAGCAATGGACAACAAACAGGTCATCTCTGCCTCTTCTGAGGAAACTAGCTTAAGTTTCCAGAAGGCAAGTTCATAAATCAACAAAAGCAAACCATGAATCAAAGTTCCATTATGTTATGTGCATTAAAAGGACAAGGTAGTAAAAAGCAATCAAATTCAAAGAAACCTGGCATTCAGAAACAATTAATAAATCAGAACTGTTATCAGATACCATTCTTTACCTAGTACCAAACCATCATTTTTATCATATGTAGATAATATTATTGAGAAAAAAAAAATGTTACGTTTGGAATCACTGGATAAAATGTTGGCAATTTTTGTTAATAAGTAAAAAAAAAAAGACAGAAAATCAATTCCTTTCAGTGATAGCATCAAATGTCAAAAAAGTAGAAGCCGATGAAACTATTCATTGATCAGATTTTGGAAATATATTCCTGTTAAAGTTAAACAATTACAGCATGAGCACTTATGTCTGAAGCTTTCTGAGTGTGAATATTTAAAAGACACATTTGTATTGGACTTTCAGTCCAGGCAAATAAAAACAGAAATGTAAAACAGAATTACATTCTCTGCATTTCATTTGTGATCAACAGCCAAAGGAAGTATAAGCAGAAGGTGAACAAGAGGCAGGAAAACACCTGAAATTCCTTTCTGCTGAACAACCTCTCCAGTAGCCAGAAACTGGATGTTCTGCTAGGGTACATTAGATAATGGGAGGTGCAATGGCAGGCTAATATGAAGGGAGACCTCGTCATTAAGCATCTAAATTATGTAAATGCAACACAGACTGTGGATGCAAAAAACTCTACTTTGTCACGCTTGGGTCACAGATTTGCACAGAGGGTCGTAGAAAAAAAGAAGGATTTTTATTCAGACACCGCAAACACATGAGCTTAAACGTGCTCCATGACAAGTCAGATATAACAGTTCCGCTAGGAGCAGAGAGAGATAAAAGCAAACAATCAATTCCAAAACTGGCAAGGCTTATAAGTCGGCGGAGTACCGCGCGAGGCTTGTATTACGCGTTATAGTGCAAGGATAAGGAGCAATGTGTAGTCAGTGTTTCAGGGTTTGTGGTTTTCCCAGGGGCGTCTGTCTCTATTTGGGGTGCGATCAGCCCTCCAGCTCACACCCTCCCCCTCAGCTTTATTCACATTCCTGTGAATCAAGCGACTCTCTGTACTAGGTTCATTTAGTCGTGATAACACGTCTGCGTTGACGTGTTCAGAACCTGGTCGGTGCTTTACTGTGAAACTGTAAGGTTGTAAACCCAGAAACCATCTCATTAGACGAGAGTTTGTATCTTTCTGTCGATACAACCACTGAAGTGGAGCATGATCAGTTACCAAAGTGAAGTTTCATCCCCACAAGTAATAGCGAAGCGCTTCCACAGCCCACCTAATTGCCAAGCATTCTTTCTCAATTGTAGAATAATTACGTTCCCTAGGAAGTAATTTCCTACTCAAATATGATTGGATGTTCTTCTCCATCAAAAATTTGTGACAGGACTGCGCCCACACCAAATGCACTTGCGTCTGTTTGCAAGATAAAATCTTTTGTGAAATCCGGGTTCCTTAGAACCGGGTAAGAAGACAATGCTTTTTTTAAATCGTTGAAAGAACGTTCGCAATTTTCTGTCCACAAGATAGGTCTGTTTTTTCTGCCTCTAGTAAGTTCTGTAAGAGGAGCAGCTCTATGTGCAAAATTTGGAATGAATTTTCTGTAGTAACCAGCGAGTCCCAGAAAGGCGCGTACTTGTTTCTGTGTCCCAGGTCTCGGATAAGCAAGCATTTCTTCTATTTTCCTTAATTGTAGCCTAAGTAAACCCTTGCCCATAGAATAGCCTAAGTAATGAGTCTCGGACATGAAGTACAAAATCGTTCAACATCTGTATCAGACATCTGTGGTGGTGGGCAGGGGTCTCAAACATGCTTATGGCTCTTTAAAGGTAGTTTTATTTTTACATAAAATGAATGATTTCAATGATACTTGCTTTTACATATGTTCCAAGCACTCATTTTGCAGATTGTATAGCCCTTTGGTATTGTTTAGTAGTTGTTAAACTTCCCTTTTTCAGAATTCGGTACATTTTTCTTGAAATTTTTCTAATTTTAGAGAAGTGTTTGAATGTCAGGTGGGGATGTTCTACTGTCAGCTCCAGTGAGGCATCAGTCTCGATGGAATCCTGTCAAAGTGGTTTCCAGTGGAATCCGATGTGTGACTGGGATGTATCATCTCCCCCATCCTCTTTCTGCTTACCATTGATAGGATCATGTGGAGGGCAACAGCTGACAAACCTAGAGGCATCAAATGGACCCTATTATCCCAGCCTGAAGATCTTGACTATGCTGATGACCTAGCTGTGCTCTCCTTAAAATTACCCCATTTGCAGGAGAAGACTGATCTTTACCAAGAAAAACAGGCCTCAGCATCAGTGCCTCTAAAACACAAGTGATGCGCATAAATGCAAACCCTAGTGCACCTTTTACTATAAATGAGGCTCCATTTACATTCAGGAGTTTACATGTCTCGGCAGTCTTGCTAGTAAGGACAGTACAGAACAGAAGGACATCAGAGCAAGACATGCAGTGCATTTGCAACACTTCAGTTCATCTGGAAGTCCAAACAGTACAGCTTGAGAACAACAGTCAGGCTTTATAACAGCAATGCCAAACCTGTTCATTTGTATGACACTGAATGCTCTCTTGTTGTAAAGGGGGACATGAATAAGATTGATGTCTTCCACAATGGATGTCTCAGGAAGATCTGTAATATCTTCTGGCCCGAGAAGATCTCTAATGAAGACTTTTACAAGGAAACTAAGAGCCAGAGTATGGTGTTGGAGATTAACACTAGAATTACGAAAGCCTACAAAAAAACTCGTAAATCTGGCACACCTTAAATCCGTTCACACCTCTCCATCTGTGTCTTTAGTGTTGCAAATGTGTTGATAAGCAGAAGCACCAAGCAGCCTGCTATCCCATGCCCCCACCGCCGCAGACTTGGCAAAAAGCTCTCCCAGCTCAAGCCTTGTTTATCTGGGAGTGAGGTACAGAGAGCTGTTAAAATAATATATTGTTATTTGGAACACAAGCATTTCATGTGTGTTCCATGTCTACAAAGATCTATGTAAGTGTAGCTTGACAGAAATGTTGAACACATACCTACAGTATAAGGCAAATTTTTTCATGTTTTAGTACTCACTCTTTCATATTTATAACTTTAGGCTCCTGTGGTCTTTTCATTGCCATTTTTTTAAAAAACCAGATGGGCACATTTTGATTCTTTACCTTTGCAAAAGGGGTCTGTAAAAATTTGTGAAACTTTATTAATTGTTTCTGAGCTTGATACATTTTTTCTTGGAGTTTTGATCATTTTTTGCAAAGAGCTTGAATGTCAAACAATAACAGAAAAATATTTTCTATATATCTTTTAGTGAAATCTTTATTTTTATTTTTTTTTTTTTTAAGATTAAACTAAATTCTGATTATTAGAGACATTTGCTAGATTGTGATACTTGTCTGGTAATATATTTATGGTTAATTCTCAAAATAGTAATCATTCCAAGAAATCACATCCCTCTTAACCCAATCTATATGTAGATTATGTTGAGATAACCACTGAGATGTTGAATAGAATTGTTAATCTCTATATATAATCTTCATTTGGATCTTGATCTTTGTTTGTCCGCGAATGAATTAGAAGAAGAAGCACTAGATGGCAGTAGAGAGACAGCTAAAACATAGGCATTGCATTAAGAATCTCCTCCAGGCTTATACTACTGAAGACTGTAGTACTCCAGTCACACCTCAAAACACAGACATTCAAACTAAACAAATTGTTGTGCTTTAAATTAACTAAAGAGATCTTCAATTAGATCTCGATCTTTGTTCGTCCGCGAATTCCACACATGCATAGACCACCTACCAGTTTAGTATACTGTTGTTACTCACGGATGTCAACAATGTGCTGGAATAACAAATAGGGTGGTGGACAGTGTTATGCTGGTTAGCTCCTGAGGCCTGGTTAGAGAATGAGATTGCCGAAGATAAAAGGTACGTGCCTACGTAACATATGAATGAAAGAAAGACAGTGGGTAAAATGAATGACAATGTAACAGCACGTTCCTGAAATTATTATTTTTACATTGTAGCTGGCGAGTGCTGCGCGTCTCACAGTTGTACCGTGGCTTGCTCACATGTCAGTGAAGTAATCCCTATTTATGCTTTAAAGAGCCTGGATACCTATGTGTCAACCTTTTATAACCATTGCTTCGTGTATATTGCCTTACTCTTTGGATTGCCACAAAGCAACCTGCGAGATTGAAGAAAGGTTGAGAAGACATCGTGAGAAGAAACGATAGCGTCGTGAAAACGAGACGGACTGTGAAAGGACAGAAGCAGAAATGCTCCCACACCACTACATAATTACTACTTGGACAGTGATTCTGAGTAGGCCGTTCCTATCGAATCAATGTCCAAGGGTGTTCTTTTGTAATTTTGTTTCCCTTATAAAAAAATCATAATGCTGTGCGACAAAGGGCCCAGTTCACGACTGGTAGCCACGTTTAAACAGGGAGCCCTTCACAGACAACTTTAACACGTGCAACATAGTTGGGCGCACATGGCTAGTAAAAATATATTTGTGATGAAGCACACCAATACATAAATGTAATGGAGGTGTCATACTGTATATTCTGATACCTTAAATGTAATATTCTTTCTGTCCCTAGACAACACAGGCTTGTTTTTTTCAGACTTTTTATACCTAATTTAGTAACTAATGCTTAACTAATACAATTCACTAAAATATCTTAAACACCGGTTGCTAGTTTGAAATTACAAAACCGCCTATTGAATTGTTATTGCAAAATTTTCATATTCGTCTATCTTGAAAAACAGAATACAGTGAACCCTCGTTTATCGCGGTTAATCCGTTCCAGACTCTGCCGCGATAAATGAATTTTCGCGAAGTAGGATTCTTTATTTATAAATCAAATATTTTCGCAGTTAGAGTATAGAAAACCTGTTTATGACCTTCTAAATACGTTTTTTAACATTATTAGAGCCCTCTAGACATTAAATAACACCCTTTAGTCACCATTACACTCGTATTACTCAATATATTAGACAAAATAAGAGAAAATAAGACATATTAGACGTTACAAATATCATATTACTAGGCACTTTCGCCTTTTAAGGCGACCGACTTTTATCTTCAATTATTGTGCGCTCCATGTGTGCATCAGGCATGTAAGTGTAGAGAATGAGAATATCAAAGTGTCCATTCATAACATCTTTTTTTTTTTATCCCCTCAAGTGCCTGTCCAAAGTCGTACAATGTCAGCCCAAATCTGTACCGCTAAAGACGAAGTTTCATGCACTAAATAAGCTATAGATGAGAATAAGCAAGCACCATCTCCCCTGATATTTACTACGCGGTGAGGCATTTGTACTCCATCAACATTAATTATTTCCAGAGACATAATTTTTTCTATTTTTCCAGCGCATCGCACAAAAGCAAGGAACGATGAGAGCACCAGAACTCTGCTCACATCACATCGCTTCGTACCTCAAGCCGCAAGTAGAAAGTCTGTAATAAGCGGAATACCACTACGCTTTGCACTCATGGGACGGAAGGACAATCCCGAACGCTTTTCTATAGTAGATTATTGTACTGTACATTTAATTGCACACAACCACTAACCTATGAAGGCACGACCTCAGTAGGAGAGTCTTCAGAGGTGGTGCAGTATCTTCAGCAGGTGCGTTGTTGTCTTCTTCCGCTAAAGAAGTACTAGGAGTAGGCAGTGGGTGTCTGGGTGCGCGGCTGAAGAACATCTTGATAGGCAGTTGCTGGCGCTGTCTTTTCACATGCGTGAGGAGGCTTTTGTAGGGTATTGCCATCTTTAATTATATACAAGAGTTTCACCTTCTTCTGGATAGTAAGAATCTTCCTCCGCCGCTTAGTTTTATTCTCAGAAGGCTTAGAAAAAGCAGCACGTTTAGGAGCCATCGTAGGGCTTAGATAAAAATTCTCAGAAAGCGTATGCTTAGTGACGTAAGCATGTATGAGAAAAAAATCGCGATAGAGTGAAGCCACGAAAGTCGAAGCGCGATATAGCGAGTGATTACTGTATTCTGTGAGATTTTATTAACAGATTAGATTACTATTTCATGTTTTCCTTGAATGACGTTTCTTTGACTTATTTTGTTTTCCTTGTTTACAAAAGCCACTTTTGACAGCGAAACAGATCCCTGCTACAAGATAGTTAAACACCGGGAATGGTACACACCAGCCATAGTTCTAGTATACCAACTTACTTCTCCTATTGTATGATGAAAGTTAACCATAATAGCAAAAAACAAACAAAAATAATAATGTTAGAAGATATTGTCACTTTGTAAGGTTAGAATGAACAAATATTTTATCAATATTTATGTTACTGACGGTATAATTTAATTGGCAAAATGCCATATTGGTGTGAAGTAGCCAACATTTTTACCTTAAGAAATTTCAACATACATTTTAACTTCCATCGAGTACATCTTTTAAAAAATATAATGTTTAAGACATGTGAACTATAATTAGTCATAGACACTTCACAACCAGGAACTAAGAACAGAACATTAATCAATCCCACTTTTACATTACTTGTATTGAAATCTGATGTCTGTGAAAGCTATTGAGCCCCTAGAAGACTATTTGGGCTGTTTTTATTTACATGACATTGTAAAATGCTGTTAAAAGGCATGCATTTAATGTAGTCTACTAACTATTGCTGTTATTTTTGTATATGAGTAACTGTTGCAAAAATATTTAATAAAAAATGCAATAACTGACATCCTGATGAAATGAGCAAAAAAATAAATCAGTTAACACAGTCCCCAATGTTACACAACATGTATATTTTCTGACTTGCTTATTAACAGTTTTAAAAGTACCTTATTTATTTTTTAATGGTTTTGTTTTACTTTACCTGCTGTTTTCTCCTGGTTTTGTTGAACCAAAGGGGGTGAGGCCTCCTACTGCTACAGATTGGCTCTTAACAGGACAGCCACCTTAGCTCCTACTTTAGGCATCCTTTTGCTGCAGTCTAACTGCTGGAGTATTGAGTTCTACACTCTCTGTGTTTGATTCCCTTTGCCGGGTTTTTTTCAACCATTTTTGTATTTATATTTAAAAAATAATACTTTATTTAGATGCAGTTAGTTACTGAGAGTATAGTTCATTTAGTTGTTTTGAAGTAGCAATTTTTTGCTTTTTTTCTAGATGGCCTAGTCTTTTGAATAGTTATTTTCTGTTTTTTCAAACTTACTTTAAGTACTTTAGTTATCATCAACTTTGTCTTTTGATATTCCTTTGTTTATGGAGGTATTTTTTCTTTCCTCAAATACATAATTATTCCTTTTTTTAGAAAATCATTTTATTAAGCCTTCAGTGTAACTTCCAATAAACAACTTTGATAGGGCCTCACCCTGAGAGCAAATCATAACATTTCACGTTTATGGCCAAATTTAGATTTTTATTGTTTTCAATATATAAATGCAAACATCTGCCAATCATTCAGTAAGAATGTAAGTAAAACTAGAAATTTTTATAGGGGATAAGCAGAAAGCAATCTTAATCATTGATACAAATGTTCACAGTGCAATAGATAAACGTACATGCTGACACACCTGAAAAAGACTCCATTGCTGAAACTTTGTGCTACTAAACATGTTTTTATTATTTTAGTGTGGTACTAACCTTTACCTGTTTATGCAGATATATACTAATGCAGTCTTTCTCTAAATAAACACATGCACAGTGTCTATTTTAATCCCAGTGATACAGTAAGTGCTCTGTTAAAAAGGCCTGCAGTGCATATGTGTTACAGTTTTAGAAAGAGAAAATATCTGAGGCATTTTCAAGGTCTTTTCAAAGAAATGTCACTGCATCTGAAGGCTACAGATTATAAACATCCAAAGCTTGGCATCCATTCTGAAAGATCATATGACTTTGTGTCCATCTATATCTAGTAATGGGAAACAAGAAAGTTCAGCTCAGAATAGATAGCTATTGTGTTGAAGTTTAGAACAGTTTGATTTGCGTTCCCAAATCTTCACAACACATGCACTAAAAAGAGGTTGTGTTCATAGACATTAAATTTATTGTTCAAGAAAAATTATAGTTTTGCATCTTTTGCATGTACTTACCAGTAACACAAAGCTTGTCTGATCCCACAACCACTTCATTCTCATCTGCTGAAAACAACATCTTGCCACTGCTGGACTTAATTTCAAATTGTTGACCTTGGATCTGAACAATTTTTGGCCCTAAAAAAATGATTAGATATTATTAAAGAAACACAAGCACACATTATTATCGCAGAAATACAAAGGATAATGACTTATTATTGCCTTTATGACACATTTCTGCATATAATGGAAACTATTTTTATGATTTTCTTGAAGAACTTTTTAGCGTAAGCAACAGTGCTTAGGTTCTCAGATAAAATGCAAACACAACCAACGTATATTATTAATTACACAGCGAGTACAAATAAAGACACATTCCTTTAAACATAGAGGAAAACAAATACGTTTGAAATTGATTAACATAAAAGGAACATATCAATATATAGTACAGTATGTCCTTTGCTGAGCTATGGTCTGTTGACAACAGAGGAGAGGAAAACAAAAACTCAGTCCACTGCATCCCCGGAGAAAAACTTCTAGAGGGTTCACAATTAGTTATAACAAACACAGTCTAAGACAAAGGCAGACACCATCACAGTCTTATAAATTCATGTGACCAGATGAAGTGCAGAAATAATTTTATCCTTTTTTCTTTTTAATCTTTTCTGCATTTACTAATTTATGAAACACAATTGCCTAAACAACATCTAGATATAGTATATCATATTAGGTCATAGTACCCTATTTAAGTCTTTATGGCTAAATACCTACATAGTTCCAGGTAATTTTAGTCAATTGGGTAACACTAATTGTTACATAACATTATATAACACTTGTCCTGCATCTTATTATTGGTGAGTTCTGTTTTTCATGTAATACTTTTGCTGCTGGTATTGTCTTTGGTTACCCAACTAGGACTAAGCAAATAGAAAATGTGTTTTATGAATGATAGTCTCTTGTCTATAAATACATATAAAAGACATACAGTCAAGTGGGCACTTTGTTCAGTGTACCTATTTGTTAATGAAAATAGTCTGCTCCACAAAATAACCAATCATGTGACTACAACTAGATATACATTACATACAGGCAAGATCAAGAGGCTTAGCTGCAGTTCAGTCAAATACTGGAATGAGCAAGACGTGCGATTTGACCTTGGTATGATTATTGGTGTCAAATGTGATGGTTAAATCATCTCACAATTAGTGACATTTTCACGCCATTCATCACTTTTCAATAATTCACAAAAAGGTGATTTTATTTTGCTTCAGTTTAAGAACAGTGAATACCAACACCTGTCTTTCCTCCACACTTTCATTCTATTTATTTTAGCTATATGAGAGGTGGACGCAATAAATGAAAGGTATTCTTTAGCACAGAAATATTATTTTCACTCAGGTTTCTGCCATCTGTTTAAACTATCAAGCAACCATGAGTGTACACTATTTGGACTTAACTAACTCTTAGGAAAACTATGCATGTACGCCAACTGTTAACAGAAGGCTGAATAATTTATTTCAGAATTATTACATTTCCAAGATGTAAGGTGCATGCTGCATTGCCACACCTTCAGAGTTTGAAGTGCATGCAAAATGGGATCTCAGCACCAGCTCTTCAGCAGGGAAGGGCTGGCCAGAGGAACACCATATAATATGTGGGTAATAAGACTCTACAAAATACAGTTGGCCACTCACTTCAAAGGTATATTGCAGATCAGTATGAACCATATAGTAAGTAGAAGAGATGGTGTACAAGAAAAAACATAGCAACAGGTGCAAATTCCAAAATGGGAAATTCAATAAAGGAACTGAAAAGCAAACAAAAGGTCAAAAAATAGGAGCTTCATACAAGGATGAAAACACTACACAAAACTTGAAAAATCCAGAAAATACTAAATCAAAAGGTCAACAAATGGTCATGTGAAGTCACTATCCTAGCCACTATCCCCTTTAAGTATCACTAGCCCCTCCATTATGTCAGTGCTACAAAGCAAAATTTTGTGTGCAGTTGTTGTTTTTCATATTCACTCTGTGATTGTAGTATGCAACAAACCAAGATGTAAGGACCCTGGGGCAGAAGGGGGACAAAAGGAAGGGCTAAACATGAAGCCGCCGCTCATTCCTGACATGTACCGTATAAATTGTAATCAACTCAAAAGCAATCATTTATATAGCATCTAAATCTTTGTGATGTTCTTAAAAACAGTAACCCATTTTGGTTTTACAGGTTAATTTAAATTTACCATCATTTACTATAGAACTAACAATCATGTTTCTGCATATTTTAATTATTATTTTTGATATTAAATAGAAAACATCAAGCCAATTCTTCAGTCCTAATAACATAATCAACTGCACCTTCAATTTTGTTGTTCCTTTGTAAAAGTGACAATGACAATAAATATATATCTATCTATCCATCTATCTAATAGGATACTCCTAATCTTAATTAGTTCAACTTGGAGTTGGAATGGAGTCTATCATAGGACCATTAGACAAGACAGGAAACAGTCTTGACAGGGAGGAAAGTCTGTTGCAGGGCCAACTAAACCACGCACAACCAGTTTGGATTTACTACTTAGCCTAAGTAGCGTGTCTTTGTGACCGTGAGAAGAAAACCAGAGTGCTCAGAGGAAGCCCACTTCCCTCTCCTGCAAAAGGCAAGCACATACAAACTCCTCCTGGACAATGACCTCATTTGACTTGGCTCACTTGACCACATTTGACTTGGCTCAGTTAAGATACTGAAGCCTGGGTTTGATACCATGTTTTGGCTATTAATACTGTAGATATAAAAATATTAAAATAGTATATGTCAGCACCAACTTACAATAAAAATGCCAGCACTTAAAGGTGTACTATAGAATACAAATATAGACAATTATTTTTCTTTCTTTTTTCAATCCATATTCTAAACCCACTGACCCCATTAAAATATGTGGAAGATAACCTAGACAAGAATTAGCAACAAATGGAAGTCCAGCCCATAGAAAGACACATTTAACATAGACTAACTCACAAACAGCCATTTTTACCTATTAACCAAACCAATACATTTCAGATATAAGAGGAAATCAGTGTCACTGATTAAAGCCTACATGAATACACAAGGAATGTGCAAGTCAGATACACACAATGACCACTGTGACAATCAAACCAAGTCGCGAGCTATGAGGCAACAGGGCCAAACCTTTACCATTATGTTGTCAATTAGCGAAATTCACAACTTGTAGTTTTAATTTTAAATACTGTGGTTTAACATGCAGGTCAGTATTTTAATACTTAGAAATATTTTAATATGTGTTGGTGCAGGGTGTATTTAAAGCTGTTGAATACCATGTCTGGTAATCTTGGTTGGAATTCCAGCCACTTAGTGTGTTTCAAACTGGGGTCTCATGTATAATGCCTTG
The DNA here is from genome assembly GCF_016835505.1 of Polypterus senegalus. Classification (NCBI taxonomy): domain Eukaryota; kingdom Metazoa; phylum Chordata; class Cladistia; order Polypteriformes; family Polypteridae; genus Polypterus; species Polypterus senegalus. The sequence goes on along the minus strand of NC_053155.1, from coordinate 262,678,864 downwards.
TATGGAGTTCACACTAAAACATGGCGTACAGACAAGACTAGAAATCTGCTTAAGCACAAAAAAATTCAGATGCATAAAACTGTGTGTTAACAAAGTTCTATGCACTTTCCTTTTATCCATCACAATAAAAGTGAATTTTAACACACATGCATGACCCTACAACCCCACCCTGACTCCTCCCAGAATTTTGCCTATTTGAATATGTAAATAAACAGCCCCTTCTGTTTAGTGTTTTGGTAAAGGACAATGGCAAAACCACTGAGGTCCTGCTCAGTGAAGTGGAGGCATTGAAAAATGTACTATTTGATGGTTTAAGCAGTGGCATTAGCAAACAAAGGGAAACTGAAGGAGAGGCACAGCATGGCAGAGGCCCTCAAATGTTCAAGTTCAAATTGAACAGTGCTCAAAATAAAAATGAAATGGTCAAGTCAACATGAAAAGACGAGTCTCAGCCTACCGTCTTAGGGTCAGAGGCAGTAGCGGAACTTCAGGGCTCACAACGTTTGAGCAGTGAGTTGCTGCAATTATTGATGAGACACTTATGTATCTCACCACAACATTAATGAGACCCATTTTCGCATCAAAGATAATTTTCATATTAATAGAGTGGAAATTATTTCTGCTTACATAAGCAAATTAATTCTTTAAGGGCATCTTTATAGCAATGTACGTGCAATTGATCAATCCGATTACATCTTAAAAATTGGACGTTGCTGCTAATTGTACTTTGATGTTTGCCCATTCAGCCAAAGTTAAGTAAATCTTACATTTCTGAATGACAAACAGATAATATCTTCCCATACAGTTGGCATGGTGCAAGTGATGTCTGAGAAATACCCAATCAGTCAGCCAATTCATGTTGAAAAGATCCTGTGGCTAAAAACCAGAAGGTAGACAGAACTTGCAAAGGAACAGGTAGAGCACAATTCCTCAAAGTCTGCCTTTGTAAAGCTGGCCCCAGTTCAGTACACAGCTCCAAAAGGATAACTCTTGAAAATCTAAATCGATTTAGAAGGCAGTCATCATCATGGGACAAGAAATCAGTATGATCTACTACCACTCTCTTTGAGATCTTCCATTTGCAATGTCTTCCAACAACACTAAAGCAGCCATGGTAGTTGGGACAGTCCATGCACCATTATATTGGTACTAATTGATTACAATGCTTTAAATTTGTAAATGATATGTAATTCATTTTAGTATATTTGATAAAGCCCACCTCATGGAATACAAGTATAAAAAATAAAGGGAAACCACACAGAAAAAGTAGCACTGCTTTGATGCTGGGTGCCTCCCATTTATAAAACATAACAAAAGTTCCACAGTTTCAGAGGAAAATGTTATTTCTTCTCCTGGTTAAAATAATTGGTCTCAGTATTTTAGAAAATGCAAAATTTATGTTGATGAGCAGAATGTACAGTTCTAAACTCAACAACACAGTCTTGAGAGCAATAGGGTAACATGTAAGAAGTAACATGCGTTACAGATTCCCATCACTTTTTAAAGTAATGAGTAACGCATATCTTGCTGTAATAAATTACCAGCATTATCATTATTTCAGCAGCACTGGATACAAGGTTTCTCCCTTAACCAAGTTATTCACCTTAATTTGTTTATGTTTGTGCATTGTCTTATTTGTAAAGTTTCCCATGCAGATTTCACATGGACCTAATTTTCATCCAGCCTAAGGACTAAAGACTTAAGCATTCTTCTAAAACATTAAAGGACAGAGTACTACAGTAGTTCTCAAATTCAGTCCTAGGGACCCACTGTGGCCAGCTGAAGGTTTTTGTTGAAACCAACTTCTGTTTTTAACTGAACTCAGCCTAATTAAGCAAACTGTTATTCCTTAGTTTCTGTGTCTTGCGGTCAAAGTGCAAATCACAAAACTAAATTTGGTATATTTTTATTAACATGTACTAAGCAGTTATATGATGCTGATATAAATATTTTTTTCTTTTCTTTTTTTTTTTTTTTTACTTTTTGACAATATTTGGATCTGGATGTTCATTCCGCTTTTTTCCCACTGGGGGGCAATTTAAGTTTTTAGGAGGGCAATTCAAGAATTTAGGTATGTTAAAAAATTTATATAATGAAAAAACAGAAATTCACTGTTAAAAATGATAGATAAAAATAAACAAATAATTCTTATTTGTATTTCTTACAGAGACAATTTTATATTTATATAAACATTGTGTAGCCCAGGAGGACCGGAGGAGGGCTTGTGCCTCCTCCAGACCACAAGGGGGCGTCCGCCTTGGTTATGTTGGGTAAAGCCCTGTAGGGACCCTTGGGCACCGCCAGGCGGCACCCCAGTGCCTGAATATCCCGGGAGCCCAGCACTTCCGCCACACCAGGCGTGGCTACGGAGGGATGCCGGGAAGCAGCTGGAGCCCATTCGAGTTCCTATTTAAGGGGCCGTCTCCCTCCAGTCAGAGGTGGATGTCGGGTGGAAGCGGACAGAGCTGAAGAGAGGACTGGAGGTGGCCAGGAGAGAGGCACAGAGAATGTGAGGCCTGGACTTTGGGGGAATCGGTGCTGGAGGCACTGGGGTGTATCGTGCACGTAAAACTGTAAATAATAGTGTAAATAAACAGTGTGTTGGGTGAAACAACGATGTCCGGCTGTGTGTATCCGGGCCAGCATCCACAACATAGAAGTGATGGTGGAGAACCCTTTAATTTATGATTTTACAACTGGCTTGGGTTTTTCTACTTAGAAATCATTTTTACCAATAAAATAATATGAATTGTAACAATGATCATAAAATTTTGCAATATATCAAAAATATAAAATGATCAAAATATTACAGAAAAAGCTGTCATTGATGTTGTTATATATTTATGAATACCAAGTCTCTTATTGGGCAGCATGGTGGTGCAGTGGTAGCGCTGCCTCCTCACATTTAGGAGACCTGGGTTCACTTCCCGGGTCCTCCTTGCGTTGAGTTTGCATGTTCTCCCCGTGTCTGCGTGGGTTTCCTCCGGGTGCTCCGGTTTCCTCCCACAGTCCAAAGACATGCAGGTTAGGTGCATTGGCGATCCTAAATTGTACCTAGTGTGTGCTTGGTGGGTGGGTGTGTGTGTACCCTGTGGTGGGCTGGCGCCCTGCCCAGGGTTTGTTCCTGCCTTGCGCCCTGTGTTGTGTTAGGATATAGCGGGTTGGATGATGACTGACTGATGTCTCTTATTATATATATGTTTTCAAAAGTGTATTTGCTGTATTTTCATATTACTTCATATTATATATATATATATGTTTTTAACAATTTCTTAGTGATTTCTTTGTCAGTACTTCAACTATCCTTTCCTACTTGTGTTTCCATGTTCTTTGGAAGCTTGTTTAGACAAAATTAATGACATTATGGGCTTCCTCCATGTGAGTACGAGTTCACTTTTTGAATAAGTAATAATAAGAATAAGGTATATGTTACAGTGGGGGACATCATGATTTTAGAGAGGCCTAGGTGGGGCATGGCCAAAAAAAGGTTGGGAAGCACTGAGTTAATCCATAGTACAAGCAGTCCCTTGGTTACATACAAGACATGAACTGTGGGCTTGTTCTTAAGTTGAATTTGTATGTAAGTCGGAACAAGTACATTATTTTAATAAATGCAAGTGGGGCAAATGTTTGTCTCAACATATTATTTATTTTTACCTTTCTATGCATGCACAGTAAATGGTTAAACATTTTCAAATGTAGTACAGCCTTAAACAATGTTGGTAGAACTTGTTGGACTTGATGAAGAGGATGGGACTGGTCTCTTAAAGTAGGCATCAAAGGACGTTTGCACAGAGCTTTTCTTTTTCTCATCATAAATAGCTTTGCCATTCTTGCTTCAATGAGACAAAATGCATCAGCTAACTCCTTTGTAGAAAACTTTTTTGTTGGTGGCTCTAAGTTCTGGTTTTATTCGCTGAATGCTACCATTGGTTGTTCTAGTTCCATTCTAGTCATCATTGGTTAGTTCTTTGCAATGTACGTAACAGTACAAGCAGACTTGCTATTGACAATGAATGGGGGTGTGCGGGGGGGCAGTTCACCACCCACCCACAGTCACCTCCACTTGCATATAGTATGCTGCCTGCGGGGTCCGCCCACCAAGAATGAACAGTATGCGGCCAAAGGCGGGTAGTGAATCGCCCACCACCGCCCCCATTCAAAAGGCAGCCACCCGAGGCACACTACAATACTGCCCCCTGCTGCCCCATTTACCCTCAATGGCCTCCGTTCAGCCACAACCGAGTCACTGCTTGCAGCATCACCAGCCGCCCACCGAGAACGAACAGGGCAGCCGTTCGAGGGACCCTTCAAGGCTACGTGGTGGGCGGGCAGTTAAACGCCCCCCTCTGCCCCGACCAGTCAGGATCAGTAGCTGCGGCAGCTTGCTTGCAGGCAGCAAACCTCCCTATCAAGCCTCTGTCCTGCACATGAGCGGTACCGTGTTTCCCCGAAAATAAGACCAGATCTTATATTCATTCATGCACTAGGGCTTATTTTCAGGGGATATCTTATATTTATTCATGTAAAATAATATTCTTCTGGAATATCGTCATAACTCTCTACATTCAAACCCTGAATTCCTGCCTGAATTTCTTGCAACCCCAGCCGCATTTAGGATTCTACACGATTGATGTGCATGCTTTGATGTTTGATGAATGGTTCGATGTGGTGAAGCAAAATGTCAACATATAAATGCATTCGTGGTGCTTTGATATTCAAGCATCGCATATTCCCCAAAGTAATGACACAATATATTTTCAGAATATATTTTCTCACATACCATCTTCTGTGCAGTCTTTTTTTTTTTTTGCACCTTGTACCATCAGAATGTACGGCAGCATATTTGAGCCACACAGAAAAAAAAATAAAAACATAATGAAAATGTCTATTTTGTGATTAAAGTGGAAATTTCGGCTTTAAACTCGAAATGTCCACTTTAACCTCATTTTATCATTAAAAATAGACTGTCGTAAATGTCACCTTAAAACTGACCCAGTTGTTAATCACTACTCTATTCTAGTTTTTCCTCCTGAACTGACAGCAGCGGTAAGCAGCAATAGATCATCACACTGAACATATTAAATTTATGATATTCCAGCTCTCTGCACATTTAGAATTCTTAGATTTATACTTGATATCACTTTCATGATGAAATGTATTAAAATATCTATGTTACATTTTACAGAAAAATCGTTTACTTTGTTTAAATAATGAATACTGTTAATAGTTACACATATGAGGGTAGCAAAGTGGTAGCGCTGCTGTCTTGCAGGGAGTCACGTCCCTTGTGATCCCTGCCTGGAGTTTCCCTGTTTTCCTGGTGGGTTTCCACAGTGGGTTTTCCATCCAAAGACATGAAGGTTTGGTGATTTGGTGAAGCTACAATGACGTCAGTGTATGTGTGTGCTTGCGTTTACCTTGCGATGAGCTGATGCCCCGTCCAGGGATTTGGTTCTGTCTTGCGCCGATGCTGCTGGAATGAGCGCATCCCCCAATTGATGGATGTAATTATTAAACATCCTTTTCAGAGATATTGTGGCAAGGTGTCCTTGGAATTTAATGGATCACATCGCATGGCGCCTTACTTTTGAGCTGGCAATCTTGATGAGGGCGGATTTTTGGGGTAGGGCTTATATTACAGAGCAGCCTGAAAATCATGCTGGGGGTTATTTTCGGAGTAGGTCTTATTTTTGGGGAAACATGCTAAGCTGCGGCCCCAGTAACCATGGATCCCGGGTCACAGCTTGCCGCGCACCCAGCTGACTACTGAGAATGAATGGAGTGCAGCCCCCACTGCCCCATTCATCAACCGGAGCCGCCTGTGGGACACTACACTGTGCGAGCAGCTAAACCACCCCCTCCAGCCTCTGTCCAGCCACTGCTTGCAGCGTCCCCAGGCCGAAGATGACGGAATGGCAGTTACTGAGAAGCCTGCGTCGTGTCCCCCAGAGAGATGAAGGAGCAGCTGCAACCCCGTTCGTAAGTATGAGTTGTGTGTAAGTCAGATGTCCGTAACTTGGGAACTACCTGTAGTCCATTAGTAGTGGCTGTAGCCTTTCATTGTTCAGTGTTGCGTGTTTTAATGTCATTATTAGAATAAAATAAAGGGAGCATACTACACAGAAAAAGAGAAAATAACAGGAACACAACATAAGAGAGTTAAGCATTTAAAGCTCTAGCAAAAATAGAAATATTTCTAAATGTCTTATAAATGTAAAGATCAAGCCGTTGTATTTTTCTGAAAGCAAAATAACAAAAGGGGAAAAAATTAAATTACATCAGTTATTATCAATTATTTTCAGTGATTGCAAATCGGATCGAAGCAAAAACCTACAACCACATGGGGTCCCCATGACTGAGGTTGGGAACCTCTGCAGCAGTGCAATAAGTTAATTGTGCATAGTAAATCTAGAAAATTCTTCCAACAGTGATGGTTGCAGACTATTTACAAAATATTCAGAAATCTTCCTCTGCTATTTAAAAGGACTAATTCCATCAGATTACTGCATTTAGATACAATCTCTCTAATAGAAAACAAATGATGAAATAAATCACCCCTTTTATCAATAGCTTAGCCTCTTTGTTTTAAAGGACACATTTATTGTCTCAAAAAACACACTTTGCTTTTGCAAAAGGCATTCCTTCTAAGATGGTGTTTTGAACTTCAAGCAAACAGTAATTGTACCACTCTAAAACTACTTGAGCTCAAAGAGGGAGCCTGTTATGATTTTGTCATTAGCAGTGCTTTCCTGATGATTCTACTGCTTAAGAAAGCCTTTTAGACAGAGAACATTGTAGCTATTCAGTCACCCTGAAGTAACTGACAAATATGCATGTGGTGTTAAGGTTAAGCAAGGTCAATGAGTCTACGTGTTTTAAGCAGCATGAAAGCTTTAATTTAATCAATAAAATGCAGAAAAGGTAATATGTCTCACATTATACAACATGAAAATCCATAAAACCTGCATAAAGGAATTCCAGATAAATTAACATTTCAACCTTTTCCATTTTGCAAGTAAAAGAGGTTCCCGACTACTCAACCAGAAGCAGCCATTAATTGCTTGTCTTCACTTTGAACAGGATGGTCAGAGGATCTTGAGGGCAGATCTTTTATTTTTTCATTGTCACCTTCAGTAGACACTTAGTTAATTAAACTAATCAAACTCCAAAAAATGTTTAACTTTTTTTTTGCTGTTTTCTATACTTAACAGTTTGCTCAAAGAAAATCTACTTATAGTATATCAAATTAGTTTATAGTGTGTGGAAGATGAATGTTCTCTTCATTCCCTTGTACTAATTCATGTCTGAGAAGTAAGCCTTTATGTAAAAGCATGCTTTGCTGAGCAAAACAGAAAAATATTTGTCCAAAGGACTCAAGGTCTAAGCATTCCACACATGAGTCTGCCTTATCACATTTTCCCTTAGTTTACATCTGAACGCCATAACAAACGGGGCCAAGAAATCAAGTTGCACAAGGGGCGCTGAAGGGGCTGAAGGATTGTGTATAATAAACGTGTTGACTGTTGCATTTCATAATGATATTAAATCACGCATTCTAGGGGTATAAAAACTTGCCCCACCCAACAGACGGGGTTCAGAAGAGCCCTGACGCTGTCATGTATTATTGATTGTCTGCTTTTCTGAAACTCTTCTCACTGTGACTCTGCAAAATAAAGCTGCTTTATAACCACACCTGCTGTCTAGTCTGAAGTTTTCGTCCACAAGTGCCATATTCAAATCTTTTTCCTTAAATACCTGCACCATCATAGTTAAATTATTGTTTATTCACATAAACTGAGAGCACAATGAAGGCATGCTATCTTCTAATAATGCTGGTTATTCAAAACAGTCTGCACTATAATTTGATTTACACCAGCACATTCTGCTTTTTCACATTTTAAATATTAGGTTAAGGTTACGTGTGAATTAGGGAAGGTCAACAGTTTTATTCAAGGATCGACCTTCTGCTGACAAATCATAATACAGTACAATGTCCAGAAGTTACACATTCTTTGGTGAAGGTGATAATGAGGAAGCCTTGCAGTTTGTTCTTAGTTGTCACCACTGGAGGAACTTATTTGCATTCTGTCACTGCCCACCATCAAGTATAATAAGAATATTCGAGTGGAAATTACTTTTATTGCATGCACTACTATTACAGGCAGTCAGTTCTTCAATATGAAATTTGAAATATTATTTTATACCATTTTAAAATTAATTTTTTAAATACTATAGGGTATTTTGATTAATATTGTTAACTATGTGACTTAGGCTTAATTCTTGAGTTTAAGATTATTATTAGTACAAAATAATTAAAATAATAATTTTAGAACAGTATTTATTAGCTTCAAACAAATACACAATATTGAGATTCCTTGCAAATTTGTTTCTTAATTAGTTTTTTTGCCTTCTGAATGTTTTTTGTAAGTATATTGAATCAAATGTCACAACTGAATTTTTCAGTTTTCATTGTATAAAAGCAACATACAGTAGCGCCACTCACTAGAATGACACAAACACATTTACTCAACACTGAAATTTAGGATTGCTACAGTGGCTGCTGTGAGCCCAGAAGGGACTTTTGCAGTCAGCCTGGAGATAAATCTACGATGGAGTAAACTGAACTGTAAATGCAGGAAGAAGCAAGATACCAACTGAAAACAGTATCAGAATGAGAAAAAGAACTAAAGAAGAGGGGTAAGGTGTGGAACTGTATTTGGATGTGGACAAATTACAAGCAATGAATTTTAGTCTGCAGTATATCTAGAAATGTGTAAAGAGGTAGAGCAGCAATCATTATTTAGTAGTGTGGTTCTGTTTTCATTCTGAGTCAGAACATGACACAAAGGTGCCCATGTTTTAAGAAACTGACTAAAGAAGTGGCTGAAGACTGCTGGTCCAGAAAGTAATATTTTATGAAAGGGTTTTATGTTACAGGTTATTATTGATGGAAAACAGCAATGTGGTTAAACATATTTGTACTATTCCATTATTAATCCGTCAATTTCCAACAGCATATTTTTTTATTTTGGATTATAGAGAGCTAGAGCCTAAATTATAGTCAGATGCAATATATCACACTTTAAAACATTCTGAACTAAATTATGCACACTGACATCCATACATATATCTACCATTTTGTAACAAATTAAAATGTGCATTTCCTAGATCTCATTATTAAATATTGGCAGATTAAAGTTTTAATTTTAAATCCATTGTAATACCAAACAGTATTTTAGCATTTGGAAATATTCTGGAGTATGTGAATTTCCCCTTGGGATTAATAAAGTATCTGTCTATCTATCTATCTATCTATCTATCTATCTATCTATTCTATTGATGTTGTTGAATATCATATCAGGGGACCTGATTTGGAATCCTGGCCTGATAACTGTTTGCTAGTTCTCCTCTGCATGTTTCCTCCACATTCCCTGTATACTTTATCTGGGTATTTCTATTTCCATCCATATCCAATGATCCTGCATCAGTTTAATTGATGTTATGATCTTAATGAGACTCAGAGGCCATACCACATACACTTCAGAACAGGTCATCCACCTGAAGCTAAGCATAATCAGGCCTGGCCAGTACTTGGATGGGAGACCACCCAGGAAAAGCTTGAGTTGCTGCTGGAAGAGGTGTTGGTGAGGCCAACAGAGGGTGCTTACCCTGCGGTCTGAATGTGGATGTCAATGCCCCAGTGCAGTGACGGGGAAACTGTGCTGTAAAAATGGTGCCATTCTTTTGGATGAGATGTAAAATCAAGGTTCTGAGTCTCTGTGGTCATAAAATATCCCTGGGCATCCTTAGTAAAGAGTAGGGTCCTGATGGCCTAGCCTTTCTGCCCCCCTAATCATCCCCAATCTCTGATTGTCTCTCTCTCCCACCATTTCATTACCTAACAGCTAAATGTATGGTAAGCGTACTGGTGCAACAATGGCTGCTTTCGCATTATCTAGGTGGATGCTCCACATCAGTGGTCTTTGAAGTGGCTCCAAACTCACTGAAGTAGTTTAAGTAGTGAGAAAAGTGCCATAAAGTAAAGAATTATTGTTATTATTATTATTGTTAAAAAACGTTGTGACCAGGAAATTAAATCTAACCTAATAGACAGTCCTGACCATCTTGAAAACACCTTTTAGATACTTTTAAGCTGGGGAATGGTGGTGTTTATTAGAACCATCAAAAAGAAGCAGAGAGAGGAACTGAGGTAAAAACATTTTATCTGAAATTATTTTAAGATATTTTACCCATTGTTTTGCATATTCATTACTTGGCAGTTAGGTGGCATGGAAATTCCATTTTGAAACTTGAAAATAGCTTGATAATGCAAAAAAGTTAATAAAATAAATACACAAATAAATAAATAGATAAATAAACTTTAACACTATATATCAAATCATTCAAAAACTAAAAACTAACAAATAAATTAAAATTGTGGATAAAATGGATATTTCTGTATTGGGTTTCATATACTCAAAACATTGGCCTTCCTAAAAGATTACTAATTAAATATTTTGAGTGTTAAGGTTTTTAATTTTATCACCAGTTGCAAATAATTAATGGAAATGGACAGCTTTGATATTTGTCGTCACTACTGCTACAGCTACAAGACACTAATAAGAATGTAATGTATTACAACTGTCACACCTATACTCAGGTGATTATAACTGCAGAGGTATCTATAATAAGCTAGTTAGATTACATAGTGCCAGAACAATAGGTAAAGCAAAACCTAGAAAAGCCTCATGTTAAAAGACAGAGAGCTGAATGTGTAAGATGTGCCCATGCATTTTACCTTGGGAGGTGGGGAGGTTAACATTTAATTGTAGAGTTAATTGGCAGTTAATACACCAAGGTGTCTGATTGGTGGGTAAGTGCAAAAAGGATGTTGCTAACGTGTGAAGGGGCCTGCGCACGTCAATGAAACTGAAACTGGTATAAAATAAAGATCAATAAGAGAAATACAAGGAGAACTTGGACCCTCACTGCAACTGTCAGTTTTTGATGAACTAATTACTTCAGCGCTGTCATCACTTGAGGCTTAAATAATAACAGGACTAGACACAGATTACAGTATGCAAATGTGTATGAGTATTAATTCACATGAGCTTTCACAGAAATATAAGTTTTAAAGCAGCACTTTTCACAAAGGCAGTCAGGGATGTAAACCACTCATACTTTATTGATAGTGTATGTTAGATTGTGCCAATAAGAGATACAGTAAATTTTGCAATGTTTATTATTCTGCTTGGAACTGTCATTTATTTATTTTTTGTTGTGTTTGTATTTTAGCATTTACTGCCAAGTCGCCCAAAGTATTAAAAGAATGCGCTGCCCAAAAATTATAATTTTTGTATCTGTTGTTTAACTACCATCATTTAAGGTAGGGAACTTTTAATATTGTGTTTTCATGGAGAAGACATATCAAAAAATGTATCACATAATTTGCTTTATTAGTGACTCAAGAAAACTATAAAAAAATCACAAATGCAGGTGTTGCTTAATCCAAATGTTAGGCCACTGTGAAAATAAAAAAAGCTTGTTTCTAAAATAAAATGAAATAAATAAATAAGCAGCAAGACAGCTAACTAGACAGAAAGAGAACAGCTGCTAGTCACATAAGACAAAAACAAAAACAAAACAAAAACAAAAAGCCTTATATGCCTTTACTCTGTGCTTCTCCTCAATCCAAGACCCCAGGACACCAACAACCAAAAAGATGGATTAATTTCCATTTTTCTGCTTCTCCCTGCTTTTGGTAGGATTGCTTTGGTAGAAACTCCAGCAAACAATGGCTAAGTGGCTAAGTAGCTGGGTTTGTCGTTCACTCCATGAAACCTCTAGGTTTCCCATTAATAGTCTTGAGGATATTTAGAAACCAGACTGACTGTGAGGTTCAGGCCCCAGTTCAAAGCCCCTGAGGCCGGTGGATAGCTATAATTTCACTTTAACCCAATAGGATTAGGAACTATACATTATTCATGTACAAAACTTGAGAACCCATAAACCAACCAACACGAAAAACATTTAACAAAGGCAAACCTGCATTACTTCTGGTACTTCGTCAAATATGCTACCAGCTTCTAGCACAAAAATGGCCAAGAAACTTTGTTCTCTCAATGCCATTCCAAATCAGTTATCCATGACTGAGTGCAGAGTCACTACATACTAATGAGCAACACTTCCTATGAACCCATCAATTGAATAATCATGTAACATTACAAACGAATCTGCTGCAATCTTTCCATGCCCAAATGCTCTCGGTGAGCCCTTTCTCTATGGTGCCACAAAACATTTGGAAGAGAATGAAAGCAAAAGATAGTGACACTTTACAGCACTACTCAATAGCAACCCTCAATGTCCCTAGCAGTATTAAACAAAAAGTTGTTTTTTTTTTCTTTTCATAACCAGGCTAAAGAAATATATTTAATTCTCTACAGGTCTCTAGAAATAATTTTATAGAGGTCTCATCTGCTCTCACCAAGAAAAGATCCACATATACTGCATATGTAGTAATTACCTCACATATGCATTACAAATTATTCGTAATCAGCTATTTCAGACAATTACTTTTGGAAGGTTGAGAAAACAAGTTTGCCTTTTCCTTCTTTACGGTATTAAGAAATATTGAAATCAAGTAACAGTCATAGAAAGTCGCGAGTCGTGACGTGTTAAATATGTTCTATCTATATATTGAGGTTTTCCATCAAGATTAGTTTGCAATGGATGAGGAGCTGAAGGACTTGGACAGTACAATGTACAATGGCTGACACTTCACTCTGCCCTCCAAAAGGTCATGCAAAAAGACAATTTTAACTTTAGGATTAATAAAGTATATCAAAATCAAAAATAAAAAAATAATCACTCAGATCTGACTAAATGAATCTTACATCTTGTAAAAGTTAGCTGAAGGTTCTAAATAACCAAGCAATTCAAACATCTACCAGCAGATGGTGCTGCTCTGTCTTCATTTAGTGCTTAGTCCAGTGTTTCACAACCTCGGTCCTGGGGACCCCCTGTGGCTGCAGGTTCTTGTTCCAACCAGATTACAAATCAGTGACAACATCTGATAGCACTAATCTCATTTAATTAGCTGGTATTTTTCTTTTATTCTACATTCAGAAAAGCACAACATGATTTTTACATTTATAAGACATTTAGAACTATTTCTGCTTTTGCTATAGATTTAACACTAGAATTACCAGAGCCTACAAAAAAACTCGTAGATCAGGGTGACCTTAACTCCATTGGCACCTCTCTGCCAGTGTCTTTTGTCCTCTAAATGTGCCGATAAAGACAAGCTGCAAACAGCCGGCTATACCATCACCCCACCAACTTAGAACGTTAACGAACTTCTCCCAGCTCATGCCTTGATTGATTATCTGGGAGTGAAGTGGAGTTTTAGAGTGGAAATAATAGATCGTTATTTGAAACAAACACATTTCATGTGTGTTCCTTTTCTACACTAATCTGTGTAAACACATTTTTAAAACAGAAACATTTTTCATATTTTAGTATTAAATGACAAAATGCAGGCATAAACTATATAATGTATGAAGTCTGAAGTCCAAAGATCAAGTAAACACTTTCACAAAAGGTTCAAGGAAAAGACAACAGCTTCCGTGGCGTAGTGGTAAGATTTGCTGACTTGTAATCAAGAGTCCCTGGTTCAATCCCCACTGTCTCCTATATTTGCCGTTTTCAGTAGTGATCTGCTCTTATCTATACTAGGGGTACTCAAACAGCGGACAGCGGTCCACAATCTGGACCGCCAAGAAGTTTTTGGCGGACTGCGACTGTCTTTTGCGTAAGTCAAAAGTTCAAATATAAAAGCACCTAAATTATTGTTGTTTTATTACTTACTCTGTAGCAGGGTTGCCAACTGGCATTTTTTATGCCAAATAACTGAAATCTGGCATTTTTGAAAGCGGTTTGGCATATAAAATTTGCGTTTGGTCTACCGGCATTTTTGTTCTTTTTAACAAGCCGTTTGCTGAAAGCGACCACCACACAATCAAATGTTACAGAAGCTTTGCTACGCATTGTTTGGGTTCTTGGCAGACATAAGAAAGCATTTACTGATGCAGAGGTTGTTAAAGAATGCATGATGTCTGCTTCTTCGGTTCTGTTTAACGACAAAAAGTGTGTTGAACTGATTCAGCAGATACCATTATCAGACAGTACTGCTAGTCGTTGTGCAGATGACCTTTCTGACAATGTCGGTGGTCAGTTAATATTAGATCTTAAACAAGATGAATTGTTTGCTCTCGCGTGCGATGAATCCACTGATAAAACTGACATGTATCAACTCTGTGTGTTCACAAGATTTTTTGATGGCCATAATTTTGTTGAAGAGTTTCTGACATTACTACCGCTAGCTGAACGTTTTAAGGATTTCATAAAACTGAAGTCTGCGTTTTTGTTTGCTGCTGATCCTTTCATTGTCTAACCTGACGGTGAATGGACATCTGTGGCTGCCTCAATTTTTCCGAACTCAAACCAGTCACTGTTGCAAATGGAAGCAGCTGATTTGCAAGTTTCTCACGTTTTGAAAGCAAAATTGAACGAAGTCGGCATAACAATTTTTTGGTCAAAGTTTGTTCCAGATTCTCAGTATCCTGCTGCAAAGAAACTGCCGATTTCCGTGCTCACTATTTTTGGTTCAACATATTCTTGTGAGTGTGCGTTCTCCACTATGAACACTATCAAGACGAAACATCGAAGTGTAATTACCAACCAGAACCTCAGGAATGCAATGAGAATTGCACTGACTGGTTACTCACCGAACTATGCTGCCATTATGAAATCGAAACAACAGTTTCACACTGAGTGACAATCATTTACGTACCAACTGTTGTAATTGGTGTGTTAATTGCAAGTAGTCATGTGACTTTTTTGAATTGCTTTCCATGTTTTGTGCATGTCTTGGTCTTCTGTAAAAATGTTATCATTTGCGTTGAATCTATTACTAGCTTCCTACAGACCTACACCTAGAGTCCTACAGACCTACACGGTAAACCTGGCTATAGCGGACACCGATGGTTGGTGGCGAACTGAATGCGGACCGGCATTCAAAAACTTTGAGTACCCCTGATCTATACTAATAAAAAGCAAAGCTCTCATTGACTGACTGACTGACTCACTCACTGACTCATCACTAATTCTCCAACTTCCCATGTAGGTAGAAGGCTGAAATTTGGCAGGCTCATTCCTTACAGCTTACTTACAAAAGTTAGGCAGGTTTCATTTTGAAATTCTACGCGTAACGGTCATAACTGGAACCTACTTACGTACATATATATGGCCATAGCCTGCAGCTCGGTCGCTGTGTGAGATAAGAATTTCAGCAAATACCAAGTGTAGGCAAGGAAAAACTTACTACTTGTTGGTTTAAACAGTGATATAATCAACAGAAGGAAGTTGATCAAGTGACCGAGTGTCAGAGAAACTCGAAAGCTCAAGTTCACAAAGTCGCACAGTGCCCAAAATAAAAAAAAAAGTTGTCAGATATTAAAGTTGTCGTGAAAAGGCGAGTCGTAGCACACCGTTTGAGTGTCATATAAAAGCTTATTAGGGTACAGACAAAAAAAAAAATAGGCACACAGTAGGAAAAAAGCACAAAATGTCAACTTTAATCTCGAGATTTCCACTTTAATCATGTAGTTTATTTTGTCATTAAAGTAGAACATCAGAAACTTCATCTTAAAATCGTTTAATTTACTAGTTTCTCAAATACCATTGAAACTAAAGTAACACATTAAATGCTTTGTTTTGTATTTGATCTTCTATGTGCTCTGTGTGTGTGAATCGCTATGTACTTCCGGACTTTTTATTCCTCCGACTGGACACAAAATCCATTACATTTGTGATATTACAGCTCTCTGAATAATTAAAATACTGAGATGTATACGTGATATCATCTTCATGATGATAGGAGTTAAAGCATGTTATTAAACATGGGAACACGTTGGCGCAGTGATTGTTCATGTGTCACACAACATGCTTGCTGCGCCATGCGCGACGTTCGATGAAATACTTTATTGTAGCAGTACTGTCTCTTTCAAATGTACTAACCCCTAATTCCTGTCCTTACTTTTCTTTCTCGAAATACCTAATTGCCTCACAATCAGCTCTGTAATAGACGATAACCCATCTGTAAACTTAGAACGCAGATTCTTCAAAACTTTTAAGGAACACTGAAATAACTTCGTAGTATGTGTTTAATTATTCTATCCATCTATCCTTCCAGTGTCGTGCCAGCAGAAGGAAGAATACAGCGCGAGGCAGGAACAATACGTGAACGTGTGGCACCGTGTCCTGGCATGTTTAATTATTAACAATATAGATTATTTAAATGCAGTTAAAGTTTTATCTGTATAATATAATAAACATATTTTGCTGCATTACATCTTAAAATGATCTCATCATCATATGTAAATTCGCACTTTATAAATTGCCACCAGTTGTGCAATATTATAACTGTAGTGCAAGTTTACAGTGAGGTAATTGTACTTATAAGTAAAAACAGTTCTACAAGGAGCACTTGATAGGCTGATTGAGTACATATATTTATAGTTCTTGGGATGAAACTGTTTCTGAACCGCAAGGTCCATACAGGAAAGGCTTTGAAACGTTTGCCGTGTGAGAGCAGTTCAATAAACAGCATGGCTGAGGCAGCGTATGCTTGATGCTGTATACCGATAATTCTCTTTCTCAGCTTCTGTAGATCTTTGATTCCCCACTCAGATACAGTGATATAAATACTCTGAGTGGTGCAGTGAGAGTAACATGGAAAAAGATTATCTGCTGTGGCAACCCCTAAAGGAAGCAGCTGAAAGAAGAAGAAGAAGAAGAAGGTGCAGTGAGACTAACAACGCTAAAGCAGCTATTGTATTTAGAATAGTTTGACCATTCCGTGGACCATTAAATTGTTACTGGTTAATTACAATAAGATGCATTAAACTAATAAACAATATGCGGTTAATTTCAGTGTATTTATAAAGCCTTGTCAGGGATGTGGATCTGAAAAAGAAAGGGCAACCAAACAGGAACAGTAGCACTGCTTTGTCTGCAAAACCGAGCGGAGAACTTGCATACGCCAGTGTATGAGGTACAGTGGAAATGTGCATGGCTTTACGCCGAGTTTAGGTTTTATACATCACAATTTGAGCGTGGAACCGTTTGTACGGAACATTTTTGTGCGTACGCACCATTTATACATGAGGCCCCTGGTGAACGATGATTAGAAGTGTCAACAAAAATTCAATGGTCCTAGTTACCAAACTCAAAGAAAAATGTTCAAATTATTTTGCTTTTAGTAGCAATCATAAAATGACTCATGTAGAAATTTACAATGTCAAAGTGTCATACCCTTGAGATAGAGAAGCACATTAAATCACCACTGTGCAATTTCTAAAAGAAAGCCAATCACTCACGCAATGCTGGGTTTGTTTAAGGTGAATGTGGCATTCTGCTTTCTGCAAATTTTAAACATCTGAAAGTGAGCATTTTCATTTGGCATGATAATTTATTCAGCATGTCCTCCAGTAAACCTATCACTTTTATGAGGTACTTTACTAATTACAGACAGCAAGACGTAAATCTTTTGCACATTAACAGTTAAAAAAAAATGATGCCTTATTAATTTAATGGATCATAAATTTAATGTCATAATACATGGCTTATGACTTTTTTTAAATTATGTTAATATAAAGTATACTATAGAATCAAAATAGGAGATCATTCTCTTTTATTTTTTTTTTTACAATTTTAACTGTTTAATTCAAACCTTTCCTTCCAACCTAGAAAAATGCTCAAAATGATATCAATATATTCTTCAATTTGATTCCTAATTAAACAGGTTTTAATGTGTCAAAAAAGTGTGTGGTTGTACTCTTCCTCTTATGGTCACTGATTTAACAGGTGCCAGGGTTTAGATGTGTATAGCCACCTACATGTTTTCTTCTTGTTCTTCCCTCAGCTCTGAAGCCAGTGACCAGGCAGACCTCTTCTGGTCACGAATCTTAAAAGTACCCCTGTGTTCAAGTAAATATGGACACTACATGCCACAAGACAAATTGTAAATAAAATATCCTGAGATGAGATAATCAGGTCTAAGGCAGTCATGTGGTGTGAGACCAGGAAATGATGAGAATATCAAGAAAAGCTATACCAAATGTAAATTGAAGTAAAAAAAAATATACTAACACTAAGATCTTTTCAGAAGCTAATTTTCACTGGTTATCATCCACTGATACTACAAAGAGAGAGAGATTGTCTCAGGAAATGAATCCACAATTGGGTGCCATGTGCAGAGTGGAGACATCTTCAATGGTGTGTGTTATGATGTCATCAGCCCTACAAATATGATGACACAAGCCATGCCTGCATAAAGGGCAGAAGGTGTCATTACTATAAATGAGATAGTGGCACCTATGACTAAACCAGGGGTGCCCAATGCGTCGATCGCAATCGACTGGTAGATCGCGTTGCATTCAAAAAAAACTTTTTTTAACATTAATCTATCATATATCCTCCCTATGGCATTTGCCACTTGATTGACATACAGGGTGGCCAGTCTGAGATGTCTTTTCTTCTAACACACTGGTCATCCCGCACGCACAATCAAACAGGCGAGCTACTGCAAAACTCCGGCTGTGATCTAGTTAGCCTTCCAATTAATATCGACTAAAGAAGGGATTTAAAAAAAAAATTGTTTAGGGATGGTATGGGCTGGATGTGGAATTGGAGGAGGATTTTTTTCTCACAATGTCACAGTCAAAGTGCGTTTGTCTGATCTGTCAATCTATCATTGCTATTCCAAAGAAGGAAAATGTGGAAAGGCACTTTCGAACTGTTCATAAAAACTACGAAACTGACTTCCTTCCGAAAAGTGATCTGAGAAAGAGAGAGGAGAGGAAACTAAAATCGCAGTTAATCGGACAGCCTTCATTTTTCACTCAGCTGAATTCAAAAGCTCCTTGACTGCATTATTCAGCTCTGCTTATTTATGCGAGTCAGCCTTTTCCCACATGAAGATTATTAAATCCAAATACTGTAGTGACCATAAATGTATTGAATTGCTATTGTGCCATAAAGGTTATAGTAATCCCTCCTTGCGTTCCAGAACCCCCCGCGATAGATGAAAATCTGCGAAGTAGAAACCATATGTTTGTATAGTTATTTTTATATATTTTAAGCCCTTATAAACTCTCCCACACTGTTAACATTATTAGAGCCCTCTAGACATGAAATAACAACCTTTAGTCAAAAGTTTAAACTGTGCTCCTTGACAAGACAGAGATGACAGCTCTTTCTCACAATTAAAAGAATGCAAATATATCTTTTCTTCAAAGGACTGTCTGCATCAGGAGCAGAGCATTTAAGAGAGAGAGCGAGCGCTCGCAAAGAAAACTAAACAATCAAAAAATCAATACGTGTGCTTTTAAGTTTGCCGAAGCAAAATAAAGCGGCATTTTTCAGAGGAGCGTCAGTATCTTCTAAGCAAACAGCCTCTGTGCAAATAACCCCTCTGCTCACATCTCCTCCGTCAGGAGCAGAGAATGTCACAGAGAGAGAGAGAGATTAAAGCAACAATCAAAAATCAATACGTGTGCTTTTGTGCTTTTAAATATGCCGAGCACCGCAATAAAGCGGCATTTTTTAGAGGAGCATCAGTATCTTTTAAGCGAACAGCCTCTGTGCAAACAGCACCTCTACTCACACCCCCTCCGCCAGGCGCAGAGAATGTCAGAGAGGGTGAGAGAGAGGCAGAGACAAGCAAACAATCAAGCTCCGCGCGGGAAGCATATCTTATAGCATTGAGGAGTTTTAGTTAATATGTAATACATGCTCTGATTGGGTAGCTTCTAAGCAATCCGCCAATAGCGTCCCTTGTATGAAATCAACTGGGCAAACAAACTGAGGAAGCATGTACCATAAATTAAAAGACGCATTGTCCGCAGAAATCCCGAACCAGCGAAAAATCCGTGATATATATTTAGATATTCTTACATTTAAAATCCCGCGATAGAGTGAAGCCGCGAAAGTCGAAGCGTGATATAGCGAGGGATTACTGTATTCAGTTATGCATGGTACGACAACATACATTTTATGTATAAAGTATACTCAGTATATATATATATATATATATATATATATATATATATATATATATATATATATATATATATACATATATTTATATTATTTCTCTATATATAATTTTTAATGTAGGTAGATCATTTTGACCTGGTCATTTTTAAAGTAGCTCGCAAGCCAAGTGTGGGCACCCCTGGGCTAAACACTATGAAACAGTATCACCCATAAAAACAAATTAAAAGTGACAGCATGAAAAGGAATTAACAAAAAAAAAATTCAAAATATTCATAAATAAATAAGAACCAAACTATAATCTGAGTCTTGCATTCTTGACACACTGAAGAAAATGGAGGCAATAGTTTTAGATCATTCACAGAGGAAGACACACCAGTGTTGGTGAAATCTGTGATCTTAAATTATTTGTAAGCAGTAATGATCAGCTATTAAATGAGATTATCAGTATTTGAGCTTTTTCTATGTTCTTCCTTTTTCTTTTTGCATATTACGATATTTGCTTTCATGCTTAATACAGTTGTTATTCCTCAATATATACCCTTGCATTGTATGAAACATTTAAGCCGTGTAAAATATGTAATCTGTTTGATATTGTTCAATACAGTAGAATTATCGGTTTGAAGTATTATTAAAATATTGTACATTTAAGCTTCAATATTTTGTAAAGAATGCATAATTAAAGTGTTTATGCATAACAGAAGAAAGTCAGTTCTCTTCCAGACAAGAATGCCCACAGATAATGCAGAAGCATTCTGTTTCTTATCCTATGATAATTACCCCTTCCCTAAATTCTTCTGCAAAAAAGTATTTTAAATTTCATTCTGCATTTGATGCTAACACAAACAAATTATGTTTTGTGTAAGATCATAACAGAAACAACTACAATTGCATTTAAACTTGCACAGAATCATAGAAAATACAATTCAATTTTGGGCCATATCCTTTTTACTGAGTGTGATGCCCATGTCTCCCACAGCCTATCTTCACCTTGTTCCTGGGTCATTGATAGTCATGAAACCAAGGATGGCTGGGCCAAAGAGGACATACAAACAAGCAAGGCTGGTGCTTCAAAGTGCTTAATGCATTCTTATTCAACAGTTAGTGCCCAATAAAGTTCAGTTCTCTAATAAATAAATAAATAATCCAATAAAAATCAGAGCATTTTTAAAGATAAAACCAGCAATAAACTAGTTCTTTAAATGAGGTCAAATCCAAGAATAAAACAGCTAGACATTGGGTACCCTTTTTATTCTCTCCGGTTTAATCCCAGTGTTTCTTTTTCCCTCATTTCCCCTGATCACCATTTTTGTATCTTGTCATCCGACCTAAGATGCCAGCATCCCATTCCGGCTCTCATCCCTGCCACCTTAGTCAGTCATCGCTGGGATGCTCGCAGCTGGACCTCCAACGTTTTGCTACTGTCCATTGTCCAACAAGACCCCTGGAGCACTTATAATACTCCTCCATATTATTCAGCAAGATCTACCTACCCCTGTAACACCATTATTCTTCATTGCTACCTTGGGTCTCCTTCCAACCACACTGGGTCAAACTCAGGCTACTTTATACTCTATGGGTGTAGGTGCTGCACTTAATGACCCATGGAGCATCAATGAGGAAACCAGCTGAACCAGTTTGTAAATTCAAATGGAGAAGCGATTCCAGTCGATTCCGGTTAATTGGACCACCGGTTAATCGGAACAGCCGTTTATTCGGACCGAATCCTAAAGAAACGAAACAGATCATATTACATAAGCCTAATATGTTTGCTTATTTGGACCAAAATTCCATTTAATCGGACCAAAGAACGTGACAGAGAATAAGAAAAAGAAGCCACAAGTCACCTGCAGAAAGCGGATGTAAGCATAAAGCGGAAGACCAGGAAAGTGATGATGATGACCCTAATGAGTTAGTGCAAGTGACAACACAGGATGCAAGGAAATGCATTAAAACTTTGCGCCGCTATTTCATGCAGGAGGGAAATGAAGGCAGTCCCATTGATGCCTTAGATGTTTGTGGTGATTTTGTTCAAGTGCAGTGCGACAACAGAATGCGTCAGATCACACTAGACAAGTTCTTCTAACGTTGACTGGAATTTGGTAATGTAACCTTTTTTATTGTCCTTTGCCTGCTGAGTGTCATGTAGATTGTTTCGAAGAATTTTAGATTTCTTTTTCAATAAACAAAGTTGTAAGCAACCGTACATGTACATATATGTATTTCTTGTTTGTATATTCACCATACGCGTGAGCAGCACAATAAAATTCATAATGACATTTTAATATGTTACTTATAGTATGTTCCGTCTTGGTTGCACATGTATAGGGCATGTTCGTGTAATCGGACCAGCCAGTTATTAGGACCAAAATGATCGTGTCCCGATGTGGTCTGATTAACAGGAATCGACTGTATACAATTTCTCCATCAAACACCCCAGAGCCACACAGCTACACCTGCAGAATCTGAACCACACTGTTTTCATTTAAAACAAAGACTCGTAATGTGGTTCACCACATGTTGTTGAGGATAGTTACATCTAAACTACAGTAGTACAACTCTGCATGGTAACATGGAGGCCTCAGATTTAGTAATCAAGATCTACTGCTTTCTCCTAACAGAATGACTGAATATAAGAATAAATACTAATCTTTAGAAAACAAACGAATAACAATTAATTAATGTAAGAGGAAACAAAATGAATGGGAAGTTAATAGACTCAAAAACTTGTAAGTTAAATAACCTGCACAAGCAAACTGATTCCCAAGACTGAGAGTATTGAAAAGTGTATCACAGTTGTTACAGACTATAAATATACATGTATTCTCAATAATTGAGTTACCGTTATATTTTATGCATTTTAAGGCCACATTTACTTTTATGTAAAACGTAGTAATTCTTAAATATCCTCAATTATTAATTTCATACTTCTCATCTGTTCTTTTTTATTATAAAAATATTTTAAAGGGATTTAAATTAATTGCTGAAAGAAAATGTAATAAATCAATTTTTATTTTTCTTGCTACACAAAAAATATTAGATATACCGTGTATCCAGAAAGTATTCACAGCGCATCACTTTTCCCACATTTTGTTATGTTACAGCCTTATTCCAAAATGGATTAAATTAATTTTTTTCTTCAGAATTCTACACACAACACCCCATAATGACAATGTGAAAAAAGTTTACTTGAGGTTTTTGCAAATTTATTAAAAATAAAAAAACTGAGAAATCACATGTACATAAGTATTCACAGCCTTTGCTCAAAACTTTGTCGATGCACCTTTGGCAGCAATTACAGCCTCAAGTCTTTTTGAATACTATGCCACAAGCTTGGCACACTTATCCTTGGCCAGTTTCGTCCATTCCTCTTTGCAGCACCTCTCAAGCCCCATCATGTTGGATGGGAAGCGTCGGTGCACAGCCATTTTAAGATCTCTCCAGAGATGTTCAATCAGATTCGAGTCTGGGCTCTGGCTGGCCCTCTCAAGGATATTCACAGAGTTGTCCTGAAGCCACTCCTTTGATATCTTGGCTGTGTGTGGTGAAATTAAGATGTCCGTCTGTCTGTGTCCGGGTTCAAGTCCACAACACACACAAATATATATAAACATATATATACATATACACACACACATATATATAAACATATTGCCCCCCGACTTGGAGCCTGTGCATTGGGGTTTACCCCGGTGGACGAGAGGGTGGCCTCCCTCCGCCGGGTGGGGAAGGGTCCTGACTGTTGTTTGTGCATATGCGAACAGCAGTTTGGAGTATCCACCCTTTTTGGAGTCTCTGGAGGGGTTGCTAGAGGGCATACCTTCTGGGGATTCCCTCGTTTTTCTGGGAGACTTCAATGCTCACGTGGGCAATGACAGTGAGACCTGGAAGGGTGTGATTGGGAGGAATGGCCCCCCCGATCTGAACCCGAGCGGTGTTTTGTTATTGGACTTCTGTGCTCGTCATGGATTGTCCATAACGAACACCATGTTCAAGCATAAGGGTGTTCATATGTGCACTTGGCACCAGGACACCCTAGGCCTCAGGTCGATGATCGACTTTGTGGTCGTGTCGTCGGACTTGCGGCCATATGTCTTGGACACTCGGGTGAAGAGAGGGGCGGAGCTGTCAACTGATCACCACCTGGTGGTGAGTTGGCCGATGGTGGGGAAGATGCGGTCAGACCTGGTAGGCCCAAGCGTGTTGTGAGGGTCTGCTGGGAACGGCTGGCAGAGTCCCCTGTCAGAAGTAGCTTCAACTCCCACCTCCGGCAGAACTTCAACCACGTCCCGAGGGAGGTGGGGACATTGAGTCGAATGGGCCATGTTCCGTGCCTCTATTGTTGAGGCGGCTGACGGGCTGTGGCCGCAAGGTGGTGGTGCCTGTCGTGGCGGCAATCCCGAACCCGTTGGTGGACACCGGTGAGGGATGCCGTCAAGCTGAAAAGAGTCCTATAGGACTTTTTGTCCTGTGGGTCTCTGGAGGCAGCTGATAGGTACCGGCAGGCCAAGCGGAGCGGCGGTTGTTGCTGAGGCAAAAACTCGGGCATGGGAGGAGTTTGGAGAGGCCATGGAGAACGACTTTCGAGGAGATTCTGGTCCACTGTCCAGCGTCTCAGGACCAGAGTCTCAACACCGTATATGGTGGGGATGGTGCGCTGCTGACCTCGACTTCGGGGCGTTAGGGTCGGTGGGAGGAGTACTTGAAGACCTCCTCAATCCCACTAACATGCCTTCCAATGAGGAAGCAGAGCCTGGGGACTCTGAGGTGGGCTCTCCCATCTCTGGGACTGAAGTCACCGAGGTGGTCAAAAACTCCTTGGTGGCAGGGCCCGGGGTGGATGAGATCGCCCGGAGTTCCTTAAGGCTCTGGATGTTGTAGGACTGTCTTGGTTGACCGTCTCTGCAACATCGCATGGACATCGGGACAGTGCCTCTGGATTGGCAGACCGGGGTGGTGGTCCCCCTCTTTAAAAAGGGGGACCGGAGGGTGTGTTCCAACTATAGAGGGATCACACTCCTCAGCCTCCCTGGAAAAGTCTATTCGGGGTTCTGGAGAGGAGGGTCCGTCGGATAGTCGAACCTCGGATTCAGGAGGAACAGTGTGGTTTCGTCCTGGTCGCGGAACAGTGGACCAGCTCTTCACCCTTAGCAGAGTCCTGGAGGGTGCATGGGAGTTTGCCCGACCGGTCTACATGTGTTTTGTGGACTTGGAAAAGGCATTCGACCGTGTCCCTCGGGGAATCCTGTGGGGGTGCTCGGGAGTATGGGGTACGGACCCCTGATAAGAGCTGTTAGGTCTCTGTACAACGGTGTCAGAGCTTGGTCCGCATTGCGGCAGTAAGTCGAGCCCGTTTCCAGTGAGAGTTGGACTCCGCCAGGGCTGCCCTTTGTCACCGATTCTGTTCATAACTTTTATGGACAGAATTTCTAAGCGCAACCAGGGTGTTGAAGGGGTCGGTTTGGTGGACTCAGGATTGGGTCACTGCTTTTGCAGATGATGTTGTCCTGTTTGCTTCATCAGGCCGTGATCTTCAGCTCTCTCTGGATCGGTTCGCAGCTGAGTGTGAAGCGGCTGGGATGAGAATCAGCACCTCAAATCCGAGCATGGTCCTCAGCGGAAAAGGGTGGAGTGCCCTCTCAGGGTTGGGGAGAGATCCTGCCCCAAGTGGAGGAGTTCAAGTATCTCGGGGTCTTGTTCACGAGTGAGGGAAGAATGGGCGTGAGATCGACAGGCGGATCGGTGCGGCATCCGCAGTGATGCGGGCTCTGCATCGGTCTGTCGTGGTGAAAAGGAGCTGAGCCGTAAGGCAAAGCTCTCAATTTACCAGTCGATCTACGCTCCTACCCTCACCTATGGTCATGAGCTATGGGTAGTGACCGAAAGAACGAGATCGCGAATACAAGCGGCTGAAATGAGTTTCCTCCGCAGGGTGTCTGGGCTTTCCCTTAAAGATAGGGTGAGAAGCTCAGTCATCCGGGAGGGCTCAGAGTAGAGCCGCTGCTCCTCCGCGAGAGGAGTCAGATGAGGTGGCTCGGGCATCTGATCAGGATGCCTCCTGGGCGCCTCCCTGGTGAGGTGTTCGGGCACGTCCAACGGGAGGAGGCCCGGGGAAGACCCAGGACACTCTGGAGGGACTATGTCTCCGGCTGGCCTGGGAGCATGGGATTCTCCGGAAGAGCTGGAAGAAGTGGCGGGGAGAGGAAGTCTGGGCCTCTCTGCTTAAGCTGCTGCCCCCGCGACCCGACCTCGGATAAGCGGAAGAGGATGGATGGATGGATATGGATATAGATATATATATATATATATATATATATATATATATATATATATATATTACACACACACACACATACTGTATAAACATATAAACATATATATATATATACACACACATACATATTTGCCCCCTTCCTGATTTCTTATTCTTTTGCATGTTTGTCACACAAAATGTTTCTGATCATCAAACACATTTAACCATTAGTCAAATATAACACAAGTAAACACAAAATGCAGTTTTTAAATGATGGTTTCTATTATTTAGGGATAAAAAAAATCCAAACCTACATGGCCCTGTGTGAAAAAGTAATTGCCCCCTTGTTAAAAAATAATCTAACTGTGGTGTATCACACCTGAGTTCCATTTCCGTAGCCACCCCCAGGCCTGATTACAGCCACACCTGTTTCAATCAAGAAATCACTTAAATAGGAGCTGCCTGACACAGAGAAGTAGACCAAAAACACCTCAAAAGCTAGACATCATGCCAAGATCCAAAGAAATTCAGGAACAAATGAGATCAGAAGTAATTGAGATCTATCAGTCTGGTAGTTATAAAGCCATTTCTAAAGCTTTGGAACTCCAGCGAACCACAGTGAGAGCCATTATCCACAAATGCCAAAAACATGGAACAGTGGTGAACCTTCCCAGGAGTGGCCGGCCGACCAAAATTACCCCAAGAGCGCAGAGAAGACTCATCCAAGAGGTCACAAAAGACCCCAGGACAACGTCTAAAGAACTGCAGGCCTCACTTGCCTCAATTAAGGTCAGTGTTCACGACTCCACCATAAGAAAGAGACTGGGCAAAAACGGCCTGCATGGCAGATTTCCAAGGCATAAACCACTGTTAAGCAAAAGAACATTAGGGCTCGTCTCAATTTTGCTAAGAAACATCTCAATGATTGCCAAGACTTTTGGGAAAATACCTTGTGGACTGATGAGACAAAAGTTGAACTTTTTGGAAGGCAAATGTCCCGTTACATCTGGCGTAAAAGGAACACAGCATTTCAGAAAAAGAACATCATACCAACAGTAAAATATGGTGGTGGTAGTGTGATAGTCTGAGGTTGTTTTGCTGCTTCAGGACCTGGAAGGCTTGCTGCGATAGATGGAACCATGAATTCTACTGTCTACCAAAAAATCCTGAAGGAGAATGTCCGGCCATCTGTTCGTCAACTCAAGCTGAAGCGATCTTGGGTGCTGCAACAGGACAATGACCCAAAACGCACAAGTAAATCCACCTCTGAATGGCTGAAGAAAAACAAAATGAAGACTTTGGAGTGGCCTAGTCAAAGTCCTGACCTGAATCCAATTGAGATGCTATGGCATGACCTTAAAAAGGCGGTTCATGCTAGAAAACCCTCAAATAACGCTGAATTACAACAATTCTGCAAAGATGAGTGGGCCAAAATTCCTCCAGAGCGCTGTAAAAGACTCATTGCAAGTTTTCGCAAACACTTGATTGCAGTTATTGCTGCTAAGGGTGGCCCAACCAGTTATTAGGTTCAGGGGGCAATTACTTTTTCACACAGGGCCATGTAGGTTTGGATTTTTTCTCCCTAAATAATAAAAACCATCATTTAAAAACTGAATTTTGTGTTTACTTATGTTATATTTGACTAATGGTTAAATGTGTTTGATGATCAGAAACATTTTGTGTGACAAACATGCAAAAGAATAAGAAATCAGGAAGGGGGCAAATAGTTTTTCACACCACTGTATGTAGATTTGTCTGGCGAGATGCGTCTGGTCTCACAAGAACGTGACGATATCCTTGCGTTATTGGCATGATGGAGTGTGAGGAAGAAGTAAGGATAGAAGATGTGTCCGCGACATTTAAATCGTTGGTGTGGCAACATTATGGATTCCTTGTGGAAATAAGAAATGGCGAAAAAATGACAGACAAGACAAAAACAATTTGCAAACACAAGAATTAAGAAATTAATACCGTACACCTCTGCTAACACAAGCACTATGCAAAAGCATTTAGAAAACAATCATAGCTTGTTACTAAAAGCTAAGCCTGTGAAGAAAATGGAAAGCAATTCAGTTCGCATAAAAGGGCAAACAGCCATAACAAATGCCTTTGCAGCTAAACTTCCACCATCCAATGCAAGAGCCACAGCAATAACAAGAGACATCAGCGTTTTCATTGCAGCCGATATAAGACCATTTTCTGTGGTGGAAAATCTGGGATTTTGGTGACTCATCCACACACTGGAACCAAAGTATGCCATCCCGTCACGTGCACATTTTACTCGCACGGTGGTCCCGACCCTCTACAAGGAGTGTAAGGTAAACGTTGTACAGGCTCTGAAAGAGGCAGAAACCATCGCCATAACTAGTGACGGTTGGACTTCTAGGTGTACACAGAGCTATATCACAATTACAGCCCACATTATCAACAGTAATTGGGAAATGGTACATTTTGTACTGCAGACGTGCCCATTTTTTGAATCACACATAGGGGCAAATGTCGCTGAAGTTTTACAAGAAGCTGTCACACAGTGGGGTCTTAAAAAGCCAAACCATTGCATCGCTATTGTAACAGACAATGCACGTAATATGGATGTGGCTGTGTGCGAGGCAGGATTTGAGCCGCACATCAAATCGCGCACACAATAAATCTCGCTACACAGGCTGGCCTCGGTGTTGTGCATGTCGCTCGTTTGCTCGGCGGGTGAGACGTATAACTGCTTTTTTTCACCGGAGTTCGACAGCTGCCGCAGTACTGACGTCTAAGCAGAAGCTGCTACAACTGCCACCGCACAAATTAATAATGGACGTCACCACGCGATGGAATTCATCATTGGATATGCTGGCTCGTTACCTGGAGCAGCAGGCTGCTATAGCAGCAGTGCTCACCAGCCCAGAAATAAGACAAAATGCCCGAAACATTGACACACTGGATACCTGCGACATTGTCAATGCCGAATTTCTTGTGAAGCTGCTGAATCCTTTAAAGACATCTACCACTGTCTTGTGTGAAGAGAAGAGGCCCACAGTGTCTCTCATCGTGCCACTGAAGAACATGATAGAACAAAACATGGCACCAAATGACAGTGATTTCCCCTACTGTGGCCGACACAAAGAGAGCAATTCTCAGCAATATTTCAGGCAGATACAGTGGGGATGTATACAACTACCTGCTGGAGAGCACTGCGCTGGACCCAAGATTCCAGTCTCTACCGCAACTAGACTGCAACCAGCGTGAGGTAGTCTTTCAGAGGATACAGAAAAGGGTGGAACAGTTGCAGCAAAACCAGGTATCATTGACTTGATTTTTTTTTCCCTAGAAGATTTATGTTTCCAGTATCAAATTTTACTGGATTTAATAGGTTCATGCTGTGTTTGTGTGTGTGTGTGCGTTGTAAACATGAGAGCATCAGAGTGAGTGTATTTGTGTTAAAAGAGAGAGGGGGACTGCTTTGTTGCTTGCTAATGTTAAAGCCAGTGTTTCTGCTGCTTAAAGCCCACAGATGAGAAGAGTATGGAGCGCAAGGAAGAAGCATCAGTTCATTGTTCCACACATGGGGTCGAGGGGGCTCTTGAAGCTGAAGGCAGAGATTCAGAGTCTATTGGCAGAGAGCGTCAGTAAATGTAAATACACTAAATTCACATTCAAATCTGAATTTGAATGGATAGACTATATCTGATATAGATAAAATGCACATAGCTACAGCATGTAATGAGACACAAAACGTCTAATATATCACATATCTCAATTTTGGATTCATAATACAATACATTTTCTTTACAGGTTTGTGTGTTTCTGTTGTTATTAACAAGGGAAAAGCGGTTTCCAAAACATTGATGTCTTGGGTGGTTCTAGCTTAGACTTAATCCTGCCACATGCCAATAAAAATTATCTACTTTTAACATGATGTCAATTGAGTTACATGATGTTCCTGAAATGAATGCATGCAGCAGGTAATTAAATGGTGGCATGTGTATAATACTGTGATAAAGCTTCATGTGTTTTCTGGACACAGCCATTTTGTTCTTGTTTTATTGGAGATGGCCACACTGTTTATGGACACTATTCCCATTGCTGGTCATGTGACATTGGTCATCATTTTACAAAATGGTAATTATCTAAGCATTGCATAAATTCTAAAAAACAAAACTACTTAACAGTAGTTAGGGGTTAGACATTTTAGTTTGTGTTATAGCCTTTTGCTTCTTTATTCAACTTCAACTTTTTTGATGTTTTGGATTTTGTCCATTGGTTTTTGTTTGTTGCTTCCAGTTTCTTGACTCCAACCTGTTAATAAACAATGAGTTTGCTAGCTTCTTGTCTTACCTCCATGTCCTAATACTTTTCTTGCCTAAGCAAATAATACCATTCCTTGCATTAACAGACAGAAGGCAGAAAACTGAGAACTGGCAGCATATCTGTGTGTGAAGAAAATGAAAGTAAAAATGCAAAGTAAAAGAAGAATGCTTGAAAGTAGAAGCTGAAGGCATCCAAGGTAACCAAAAAACTGGTTCTCATGACGGCTAACCAACAGGAGACAAAGAATACAAATAAAAGGAGAAGGCTCCACATGGCGTGAGGTCATCAGTGGAGTCCCTCAGAGGTCTGGGATCATTATTTTTCTATGATTTATATTAATATTAGCTTTCCAGTATAGTTAGTAAACTTCTGAAATTTGCAGATGACACTAAAACTGGAGGAATGACATACACTGAGAAGGCAGCAAAAAGAAATCAAAAGATCTGGACAATCTTCTGAACTGGGCAAATACTTGGAAAATGCAGTCTAATGTAGAAAAGTGCAAAGTGCTACATGTGGGCAACAGAAACATCAATTTTAAATGCAAGATAGGAGACACTGTCATATAGGGGGCAACCTCTAAGAAGGATTTAGGGGTTTCTGTTGACGCAACATTTTCATCATCTAAGTGATGTACAGAAGCAATTAAAAAGACAAATAAAATGTTAGGTTATATTGTAACAACTGTTGAATATAAATTGAGGGTCATGATTCTAAGACTATAAAAAGCACTAGTGAGATTGCATCTGGAGTAATGTATGCAATTTGGTCACCATGATCGACAAACATACAGCAGCAGTACTTGAAACTGTGCAGAGGAGAGCAATCCGGTTTATTCCAGGTCTTAATGACATGACCTACTCTAACAGACTCAGATAAATAACCCTATTTAGTCTCGAGCAGAGGAAACTGTATGGACACCTAACCAGGTCTTCAAAATTCCCAAAGGCATTGATGAAGTAGATCCAGCAGAATTTGTTCAATTTAACGGTGAATCACATACTTGAGGACACGAGTGGAAAACAAGGGGAAGTGTATTTAAGACTGAAGCCAAGAAGCATTTCTTTACTCGGAGATCTTTGGAAATCTGTGAACATACTGCTGAGGCATGTAGTTAAAGCAGAATGCTTAGCAACCTTTATGAAATATCTATATGAGATACTGGGAGAGCCTAATAAACTGAATGGTGTTTTCTCTTTTGTCAAATGTCAAATGTTATGTTCTTACGTATGATGAAAAGAGCTCCTTGAAAATTTGAGTGTTAAGACAGAGCTGGCACAATACATTACAGTTATGCTGTTTCTATCTTATTTTTTGTAGTGACAAGAGTAAATCAAACAGCATATGGTGTTACCCTAGCAAGTTCTGACAACAGAAGGGGACAAGCTAACAGGTACTCCATGGAGTGATCCACACTGGTCCACCAGTTCTATGAATAGCTGACACTATACAAAAATAAAAGGGGGAAAAACAAGTTATGGAAATGATATGCAAAAAACAAGAAAAAGCAGCAATCATGAAAAAACTACTCTTCAGAGAAACACAGCAAAGAACATCACAAACGTGGTGTTTTCAATCTGGGATTTCCATGAAAAGATTAGGAAAACGCTGAGCAAGCTGTAGATTGCCTGTTATAAATTTCATTGTCTGCTATATCACACAGTGAGCACATAAACGTGCTGTTGACTTGATAAAGACAAGCAAATGTAAAAGGCAGCAGGTGAGTGCCAGCAACACACTATGATCAACAAAAAAATGTATTAAATAAATGCATGTAAATAACCCACAAGGTTAACACCATCACCTGTGAAATCCCACACATAGTTCATTGTATATTTTGTACACATACAGGCTCTTGATTCTTGTATATTAAAATCTCTTACAGGTGTCTATATTCAGTCACTTCCCCAGAAACCAACTCTGGAGAGAACTCCATCTCTCACACACTTTAATATTCTCTTTTAAATTGTGGAAACTTACAGTCACTAAGCACATGAGAGGAAAGCAGAATTCACAGTGTGAACTGAAACAAACATGAGGATAACATACAAATTTAACTGATGGGAATCAAACTTTGTACTCACTCACAGAGTTTGCAGGTACCGGGGAATTGTTTTGAATGTCTGGTGTCCTATATATTGTCACTACAAAATCATAACATGTTAGGATTCCTGTGAGAATACTTTCAATGCGTTCAGTCTAGTAGCATTTTAGGAATTCAAGACTTTCTTTGCCTTTGATTTCTGGTTGGTGAATTGTGTTTTGATGTTATTAGATTTGTAGTTTTTCTGGCTTTAACCTCTGCTCATTCCTGACCATATGCTCTCTCTCATTTCCTAGTCTTAGTTGTCTTGTTTGAATTTGGGTTTGACAAATTTCATCTTGATAGAACACCTAACCATTGCAATCCCAATAATTTCAATTGAAAGAAATCTCCATATGTGGCTAGCATTGACTCCTCATAGCTAAAGAGTTCTGGTTTTGAATCTCAACTTGGTTACTGCTTCCGCAAAGTTTGCACATTCTCCTTGTACAATGTGGGTTTTCCCTCCAAGTACTCCAGTTGCTTTAACTGCTTATCAAAAGAAACCTAACAAATGATATGAGCAGCCTGCTACAAGAATCATAAATAGAACTGTCATATTTGTGCTGGTTACATTCATGGCTAAGAAGATTTTTGTAATGAAAAATTCAGTTCATGTTCTGTCACATGCTTCTTACACAACTGCATTGTACAAATGAAAGGTAACCACAGAATTAAACCTAAATCATCCAAAGAACCGAAAATGATTGGCACCACTGTACCCAATCTAATCATAAATCTTGTCTTATTCAAATGGCTTGACTGAAAGGGCACAGGAGGGTGGCTATGATCTTTGAAAGAAGAACTCTAGGGGTCAACAGCACTTCATTCCAGTGATGTGGCCACTGTAAAATCAATAAGAAACAAATAAAAGACAACGAAGAGGTGGCTGAGAAAATACAGTGTCCCACTAAAAACAAACCTTATCAGTGAATTACAAAAACATCAGACAAAAAAAAAAAAAGTATATACCAAGATAAAAAAGAAAAGTTTTAACTTAAATACGATATGCGTTATGTTTACAGTGAAGTCCCATCCTAACCACTCCGAAACCTTGCAGACACATGGACAGCTGTTAATGTTGAAAACTGTAATGAATTGTTATTGACTCTCCTTTTTTCTGTTTCTCTTTTCGGTTTTATGGTTGATGCCACTGAAGCATTGTAGGCTACTACTTTTGCCTTGGGGGCGTTGGTATCAATAATGAAAGTACAGAACTTTCTTTTTGAATTGTTTAGCTTAAATGTACATTATAACAGAATGCCTTGAAGGTGGGGAGGCCATTTGGCCTAGGTTATCAGAAATGTGACATTGTCTAACTTTGTGACCTCCTCTGTTATAAGTGATGTTGACTGGAGTTTTTCTTTTCTTCTCCTCTGTTGTTACCTAGCAACATCTCATATCTATTACCAGAATATATTATATGTTACTCAACAATGAGAAACTCCATTCCATTTTATGTTATACATTCATCCATTTTTTTAAGCCTCTTATCCAGTTTAGCATAGCAGTTAGATGGCGTCCATCTTGGAATCACCAGATGCAAGGAAGTAAACAAACTTAGATGGCACACCAGTCCACTGCATTGTGCACTGCACTGCATTTAACACATTTATACCTCCACAAGCTTCCCTGCTATTATAGCTACAGGGAACATCATCCAGATTTGTTGCTGGCTACAATTTTTATCATTACTTTCACTCCTTCCAGCTTTGCTTCCATTTGCTTATAGCAATTTTCCCTTCTCAGGTTATCGCTCTTAACATCTGCATGCTCTTTTTCATACAGCCATCCCTGGCACTGCACACAACTCTCTTTTAAGTCAATTTTGATGTAAGCCTGGACTGACAGCCTCTATCAAAGTGATCCCATCATTCCATACAGCAAGTAACACATGTTGCTTCTACACCATTATTGCTGTCAGTTTGTCTGCTATTACAATACTCTCAAGATCTTGATATGGACTCGACCATTCTATCTTATCATTCATTATTTACTAATATTCAAAACTGATTTTAAATTGGTTACTTTTGCAAGTTACAGTACAAAATGGCATTTTCTAATATCTTAGAATATCTTTGTAGGATGCTTGCCCTCTTTGTATGATGCTTTTCTATTCTTGACCTTCTTGCTGTCCTTTTCAGCACAGTGAATCTCATCTTCCTGTCTTCACTGGTTTTCTCTCAAAATTCTGATGCTGATACTGTTCCTTTCCTATCATTTTATCATTTAAATCAGGTTGCAAACTACAGAGTTATTTCCTTACCTAATATCAGATTTCATGATTAAAACAATCAAAGGTGCTTAATGTAATCTGTATATATTTAAGTTAAAGGTGGCAACAACAATGAAAAATCTCTCTAATGGATGGAGTACAGCTTGATGCAATAAACTATCTGCTTTACCTGCTCATTTGTATTTACAATATATTTTAAAGTGGTGTTACAATTACATAAAAACATACCATTTGAGTTAATTTATTTCCCAAAGAACGCAACACATTTGCTCTGTAGATTTAAAAAATTAAAAATATTCTGCAAAATTATTTATGATAATTACTTTTAAGATACATACTCTAAGTAACATTCTTGAATAAAAATAAAATAAATAAATAACTTCCTTATGCATGTTTCAAATTCGTATCATTTTATGAAAGCACGATTAAATACCATCCACATCTTCATTTTGTTAGGATTTAGATTTATGCAGTTAAATTACACAATTCATTTAGTGGCTCAAATGAAACAGCCCCTTTCATTTTTGAAGGTCATTTTTATAAGAGCATTTTCATCTTTGTTTAACAATAGGAAAGCAGTATGCATGAATGGGGGGGGGGTTGCTGTCTTCATAAACTTGCAAGGCCATGAAAATATAATTGCTTCTAAAATAATTCAATTAGCTTTGCAATTTATCCTCCCTTAATTACTAGAATATTACATTTTACCCCCCATACTCAGCTGGCCACTGATTAAAAACTTGAAAATTATAGTCTCCATCAGTTTTGGGGCCTTAAAGAATAAATATCAGTTTCTTATCTTGGAGATATCTTATCTTGGAGAAGATATTTGGCTAAATTAAGCTTTAATGAAAATCTTCTGGGACAAATGAAAAGTATAAGGCTAATGGATTTTGTGAAGTTATTAATTAAAATTTGGCCTATGGTACTGGCTTCAGGGTCTTCTTATGAAGGGCATTATTGAACCTTCGGCACATGTGTATCATGCTTCATTAACAGTAAGCGCTGCCTATTATGAGTTTAATGAACAAATCACTATTGCTTCCAAGTAAAACAGTATGCATGCCAAAATGCAATCTGTGACTGTTAAATCACAAAAAAAAATGTGCAGAGACTCAGCAGTGGCATGGCTCACTTAATTAAAAATCAGACTTGCCTCTAGAAAATTACAGCTGCTGTCAAGATTCAAACATAAATAAATAAATAAAAAGCAAACCAATGCATGTTCTTTTCCTTCCAAAATATAATCTAATTCCAGTACAACTATTGTGCATTTCATTTACGTAGGCAAGAGTCACAGAACAGTCAGTTTCAAGCAACAGTTTAATTCAAACATGAAATAAGAAAATTATACGTCTTACTTAATTGTCCTTGTAGTGTCTTGCAGAACAGCATAGTAGTGTAGGCAAATAAGTTATTTGGGCTTCAAGAAGGCACTCGCTGGAAACACTGACACAAAACTTCTTACTGAAGTAATTCAGATACAACTACCATCTGCATCAAGTGAAGATTTGGGTTTTCCCATTTTAATTTTCTGTCATCCATCGCCAGGGACTCTGAATCTAGTTCAGTGTTAGTGGGAGCTGGACCTCATCCCAGCACCACAGAGTATAATGTAGAAACCAGCCCTGAGGAGGGTGCCAATTCATTGCTGAACACTTTACCACATGCACAAACACACACATATAAACTTGCACACACTCAATAACTATGGGCCAATGTACACTCTGTAATTTACTTTCTATCCATCCTTTATTGACCCTGCTTAATCTAGTTCAGGGTTCGTAGCAGATGAGTGGGGAGTGGGGAATTAAAACCACTGATAGATGTAGGCAGAATACTGTGACCTTTGGACATAACAAGTTTAAATATTAAACGTGCTTCAATAAAAATACAAAAGAAAGGTAAAATCTTTCATTTATTACTAATCCAATTTTAGGGGATGAAAACTTCCAAAAACTAGATATGAGGTCCAGGGTTAGATGCATGGAATTCCACAAAAATGAAAGGCCTCTGTAAATGATTTTCACATCAAAAGCAATGAACACTTTATTTAGGGGGACATAAATGAAACCATGGTCCTTTTGTAAACCTGGAGGATGCTTATCTGAGGCCTTAGTCTTAGTGAGTCTTAATATGATACCCCATAACCCAGCCACAGGGGAAGCACAAACCAGTGTGTTTCTTTGTGCTGGTCCCAAGCCCGGATAAATGGGTAGGGTTACGTCAGGAAGGGCATCCGGTGTAAAATTTTGCCAAATCAATATGCGGACAACAATACAAATTTCCATACTGGATTGGTCGAGCTACGGGTTAACAACGACTGCCACCAGTACTGTTAGCCAACAGGGTGCTGGCGGAAACTGGGCTACTGTTGGCCAAAGAAGAAGAAGAGAGGGGAGACCTGACCAGAGGCAGGAGGAGAGGAGGAAAGTAAAGAGAGTGGAACTGAGGGTAGGAACGTTGAATGTTGACAGTATGACTGGTAAGGGGAGAGAGTTAGTAGATATGATGGAGAGAAGGAAGGCTGATATATTGCAAGAGACTAAATGGAAGGGCAGTAAAGGCCAAGTGGACTGGAGGTGAATACAAATTTTTTTATCATGGTGTGGATGGGAGGAGAAATGGGGTAGGAGTTATTCTGAAGGAACAGTATGTCAAGAGTGTTTTGGAGGTGAAAAGAGTGTCTGGCAGAGTGATGATTATGAAGCTGTAATTTGGAGGTGTGATGATGAATGTTGTTAGTGCATATGCACTGCAAGTTGGGTGTGCAATGGGTGAGAAAGAAGATTTTTGGAGTGAGTTGGATGAAGTGATGAACAGTGTACCCAAGGGACAGAAAGTGTTGATTGGATAAGATTTCAATGGGCATGTTGGTGAAGGGAACAGTGGAGACGAGGAGGTGATGGGTAGGTGTGTCAAGGAGAGGAATGAAGAAGGTCAGAGGATAGTGGATTTGGCCAAAAGGATGGACATGGCTGTGGTGAATACGTATTTTAAGAAGAGGGAGAAACATAGGATTATGTACAAGAGTGGAGGAAGATGCACACAGGTAGAATACATCCTATGCAGAGGAGTTGATCTGAATGAGACTGAAGACTGCAAAGTGGTGGCAGGGGAAAGTGTAGTTAAGCAGCATAGGAAGGTGGTCTGTAGGATGATGTTGGAGATCAAGAAGAAGAAGAGAGGGAGGGTAGAGCCAAGGATCAAATGGTAGAAGTTGAAAAAGGAAGACTGCAAGGTTGAGTTTAGGGAGGAGGTGAGACAGGCACTGGGTGGCAGTGATGAGTTACCAAACAGCCGTGAAACTATAGCAGATGAAGTAAGGGTGACAGCAAGAAGGGTGCATGGCATGACATCTGGAAAGGGGAAGGAGGAAAATTAAACCAGGTGGTGGAATGAGGAAATACAGGAGAGTATACAGAGGAAGAGGATGGCAAAGAAGAAGTTGGATAGTCAGAAAGATGCAGAAAGTAGACAAGAGTACAAGGAGATAAGGCGCAAGGTGAAGAGGGAGGTGGCAAAGGCTAAGGAAAAGGCGTATGATGAGTTGTATGAGAGGTTGGACACTAAGGAGGGAGAAAAGGACCTGTACCGATTGGCTAGACAGAGGGACCGAGCTGGGAAAGATGTGCAGCAGGTTAGGGTGATAAAGGATAAAGATGGAAACATACTCACAAGCGAGGAGAGTGTGTTGAGCAGATGGAACGAGTATTTTGAGAGGCTGATGAATGCAGAGAACGAGAGTGAGAAGAGGTTGGATGATGTGGAGATAGTGAATCAGGAAGTGCAATGGATTAGCAAGAGGATGAAAAATGGAAAGGCCATTGGTCCAGATGACATACCTATGGAAGCATGGAGGTGTTTAGGAGAGATGGCAGTGGAGTTTTTAACCAGATTGTTTAA
Source organism: Polypterus senegalus (assembly GCF_016835505.1). Lineage (NCBI taxonomy): Eukaryota > Metazoa > Chordata > Cladistia > Polypteriformes > Polypteridae > Polypterus > Polypterus senegalus. Next base: position 262,639,969 of record NC_053155.1, on the reverse strand, counting down.
TGGAATCTTGGAAAGTAAAAGGATGTCTGAGGACTGGAGAAGAAGTGTACTGGTGCCGATATTTAAGAATAAGGGGGATGTGCAGGACTGCAGTAACTACAGGGAAATAAAATTGATGAGCCACAGCATGAAGTTATGGAAAAGAGTAGTTGAAGCCAGGTTAAGAAGTGAGGTGATGATTAGTGAGCAGCAGTATGGTTTCATGCCAAGAAAGAGCACCACTGATGCAATGTTTGCTCTGAGGATGTTGATGGAGAAGTTTAGAGAAGGCCAGAAGGAGTTGCATTGCGTCTTTGTGAACCTGGAAAAGGCATATGACAGGGTGCCTCAAGAGGAGCTGTGGTATTGTATGAGAAAGTCGGGAGTGGCAGAGAAGTACCCAAGAGTTGTACAGGATATGTACGAGGGAAGTGTGACAGTGGTGAGGTCTGCGGTAGGACTGATGGATGCATTCAAGTTGGAGGTGGGATTACATTAGAGATCGGTTCTGAGCCCTTTCTTATTTGCAATGGTGATGGACAGGTTGACAGATAAGATTAGACAGGAGTCCTCGTGGACTATGATATTTGCTGATGACATTCTGATCTGTAGCAATAGTAGGGAGCAGGTTGAGGAGACCCTTGAGAGGTGGAGATATGCTCTAGAGAGGAGAAGAATGACGTTCAGTAGAAACAAGACAGAACACGTGTGTAAATGAGAGGGAGGTCAGTGGAAAGGTGAGGATGCAGGGAGTAGAGCTGGCGAAGGTGGATGAGTTTAAATACTTGGGATCAACAGTACAGAGTAATGGGGATTGTGGAATTGAGGTGAAAAGGAGAGTGCAGGCAGGGTGGAATGGGTGGGGAAGAGTTTCAGGAGTAATTTGTGACAGACAGGTATCAGCAAGAGTGAAACGGAAGGTCTAAAGGACGGTAGTGAGACCAGCTATGTTATATGGGTTGGAGATGGTGGCACTGACCAGAAAGCAGGAGACAGAGCTGGAGGTGGCAGAGTTAAAGATGCTAATATTTGCATTGGGTGTGACGAGGATGGATAGGATTAGAAATTAGCACATTAGAGGTTCAGTTCAAGTTGGACGGTTGGGAGATGTTGAGTATATTGGGAGAGGGATGCTAAGGATAGAGCTGCCAGGAAAGAAGAAAAGAGGAAGGCCTAAGCGAAGGTTTATGGATGTGGTGAGAGAGAACATGCAGGTGATGGGTGTAACAGATGATTCGCTGTGGCAACCCCTAACGGGAGCGGCCGAAAGGAGAAGAACAACATGATGCCCCATACTGACACAAAGAATATTGGTTCAATAATACTTGAATCCATTTAAAGGGCATTCACGTTTTAAAAACTCATTCCCCCACTGAAAAAAGTACAGTGTATGAATATCTTGAGGTACAGATTTAAGATTTTGTGGCATACAATCCATAGGTCATTGAATAAGCTATACACCCTGAAAGGCTTTTTATAATGAAATAGTGATTTCTTTATGAGACCAGTAACTGAAGAAATAATGTTTCTAAAATCCATAATAAATCATTGGCCATAACTGACTAACCCAATAAATCTTTGCATTTGTTTCACTAAGATGGGAAGTAGCCAATGGGCCAAGTAATTACAGCATCCATTTTGGTTGAGTCTATCAATAAAACAGCTCTTCAAATTTTATATCTCCTTCACTCTCAGGAAACATTTAACTCGCATAACCTCAACTTTGCATTAAGGTTTCCTCCCAGCAAAGCAAATCCTCAAAAACATATTGAATATGATCAGAATGAGCTTATCAGAAAATCAAACAGAGTATCATAAATTTAAACTGCTATAAAGCCTTCCAGAACAGCATGCAAAATGTTATATATAAATGACCTTAGACATTACAGGCTTCTAAAAGCTGTTTTCCTCCCATATTTAACTTAGTAACTACTCTTGAGTGTCTTATTTACTTCAATAAATAATGTTAAAAAATGAACAGTTTCAACAACTGTTATTTAAATTGATTTGATGTAATGCTGTATAAAAATCTGACTTATCTGAGCCATCTATGAATCAACAAATCAAGTGGATAACCATATTCTTACTGAGGTGGTTCTGAAGAAGCCTTTTACTAACTAAAAACATTAACGCAATAGTAAAAGCAAACATTTCCTAAATGAAATATCCACTAATCCTATATAAAATTAGGATTAGATTTTACTTGCACAAATAAGGAAAACAGTAAATTTACTGGAAATATCAAACATGGTGCTGTCAATAGCTAAGCACTCAATGGCTTATTATCCATTCCATGAACTTAACATCTTACATTTTACTAAGCAAACAGAATAAACAAAATTAAAATGTAATCTATACTAATAAAAGGCAAAGCCCTCATTGACTGACTCACTCACTCACTCACTCACTCACTCATCACTAATTCTCCAACTTCCCGTGTTAGGTAGAAGGCTGAAATTTGGCAGGCTCATTCCTTACAGCTTACTTACAAAACTTGGGCAGGTTTCATTTCGAAATTCTAGGCGTAATGGTCATAACTGGAACCTATTTTTCTCCATATAATGTAATGGACGCTAATGGTAATCACGTGAACTGACTGTGACCGCAGTACCTAGAAAAGAAGGAAGAGCCCCCAAAGAGTGCTGAAGAAAAACGCCGAATACTTTATTCATGAGATACAAGTTTATTGAGAAGACACGAGGTATAAACGAGACTTTGGATCACTTTGTAACGGAGTTAAACTTGCTGTAGCGAGAAACTTTTAAGTGCCGGGTCTTAGCTAACATTAAATAACACCGTGGACATCGCAAGATCGCACTAGATAGCACAGGCACAGCTCAGAAGCTTTGATGCATGTACTCCGAGCGGCTCACGTGAACTGACTATGAGCGCAGTCGCAGAGAAAGCAAGACCTCTAAAGAGCGCGGAGAGTTTTGCTCACGTGAACGTGTCTGCAAAAAGTGGCGTTTCCTGCACTGCAAAAATACTACAAAAGTCGGGCAGCTGGCATGCGCGGTCACGCGCGTGCGTAGCTGTGCCGGCCTTTGAGACGCTGACTGCGCTTCTGCCTTAAGTGAAAGTAAACACTTTTAATTTTTTTCCCCCTTCCCATGAGCTATAGCCCAGACAACTGTAAACACACTGGTCTTTCCAGTCTACCTTTGCTCTGATTACTGCTTTTCACACTCTTGGCATTCTCTCGATGAGCTTCAACAGGTAGTCACCAGAAATGGTTTTCACTTCACAGGTGTGCCTTATCAGGGTTGTGCAGAAGTCAGGTTAGTTGGACGATCATTTATTTTTCAACACATTGAATGAGGAGGTGTGTCCAAACTTTTGGCCTGTACCCGTGGTTGAGTCTTAAAGTTTTCAGAGCCGTACTCAGCCGTGCACTTCCCCCAAGCTGGTCAGCCAGTGGAATGCCAGCGCCATGCACGCAGCTGTACCTAGCTCATTAAGCCAGCGAGCACTCGTGTCCCATACACCGCACGACTCCGAGTGTCTCGGCAATCATTGCTTAGATGAAATCTTAGCAATAACACAGCTCTTTCCTGTTGTATCTCTTTATTAAGCAGATAGTCAGAAAACAAAGCTCAATCTCATTGCATAGCCATTGCCAGGGTCATTAACGAAGCCACCTTTCTCATTGATGGTAACTATTTACAATTTAGTAACCCCGGACGGCAATAACCCAAACCCACCCTATCAGTTGAACACAAACACATACAACAATTACAACAGGAACAATAATTCGATTGCCTTGCTAATTTAGCACAACAGTAAACTCTGTGGGTAACATAAATTACCCACAATGCATCATGCCGCCAGCGCTGGCTGCCGGGTCACTACAATATATATATATATATATGTACACTCAAACCGATTATAACAGCAGCAATCAAAGCTGTGAGAAAACAGTAAAAAGGAGGCGTGTCAGACATTGTGGTACATTTTCTGATGCAGCTAGACGAAAATAACTTCATGACGCTGCAGCCAAATACACAAAACAATTACTTTGACAATCATGTTACATTATTTTTAAAATGTTTCCTTTTCTTTTTCATAACTTCTTTAACACACGACTTCTCCGCTGCGAAACGCGGGTATTTTGCTAGTCATTCCATAATTAGGAATCCGTATTCTGGCTTCAGTTTATCCCACATTTGGCATCCATCAGAAGGTAAGCTATACAGAACATCTCCAAACTGTAGCACAGTGACCAACAATAACATCTTTCCAAAAAGAAAGCATATCATTGTATTTTTAGGAGCGGTTCAGGAGCTATCCTCAGCTTGTCCCTTAATTAATTAATTTTACAAATTAATGCATGTTTCTCATCAACCCTACAATTAGAAAGGCACCCATAGACACAATCAGTGGGACACACTCTTGGATGACATTATTAAAGATGTGACAAAGCAGATACGAAACATTACTGTAAATTAATTTCAAAAGATCCACATAAGGTAAAAAAAAAAAAAAACAAAATTTTAAATAGCTATCTACTCTCTGTGGATTTAAGCATATGGTGTGTGAACAGTCAAGCATCAACCAGAAGATCAGGAGTCTCAGAAAGTCTCAGGAAAAAGAATTAAATCAAAGTCTCCAAGCTTTGGTGAACTCAGAGATACATCAAGATCAAAGGCTGAACCCAAGTCATGTTTAGGAATGAATAATATAACTAAATGGCTAAAGCATTAGATTTTACATGCCCAAAGTTGCTGGTTCTCTCCTTGAGACAGACAGACAGAACGAACTTTGATGATGGCCTAGATCTTCAGGTAAAGCACAAGAGTATGCCTGTCTGCTGTGGTCTAAATAGTCCCAAATTTTTCCATTTTCTACTATTTTTTGTAAGGAGGATCCCTCTCTGATAAATGAGCATGGCAATAAGCCTTGTGCTAAAAAGGAGACACTGCTGAAAAAAATATTACTATATACCAATGTGTAATTTTTCAAACATGCAACATTTCTTCATACAAACTGCATAGGTTTTTAGTTTGGCTGTGAACCATATTAAGATCACTCAAATTTCTTGAAGCATTATGGTGTTCTTTACAAATAAAAGATATACTGAAAATTACACCCTTTACCCACAAAATCCAAAAATAACAATCAAATTGAGTTTCTTGTAGGTATACTATTACACGCACAGTCAAACAGATAGACAGATTTACTGTAGTTGTAAATAACTCAAATCACCTTCTTCACAGAAAATATATGAAAAATTAAGAGTTCAGAGTATTTTCACTGGTTAAGTAGTATGTCACATGTATGTTTATATCTGGGTATTGACAATGGTATTTATTATACTTCAGTTTTCACTATTGTGGATTTCAGTGTGTACTTTAGATATAGTACAATGGCCATGAGAATGATGCACAGTTGCCAAAACAGTGCCTCTGCCTTTTGTAAAGGACTGTAGGTCCCAACATGTTTATCTTCTCCTGAAACACTGTTAAGTAGAGTGTTTTTTTTTCTATCTCCCTTCTGTTGTCACAAAGTGCTGTGATTTGATTATGTTAGCAGTTGACATTCATTTCTTTTTTGTTTACCTTAATATGTCTGTTTATGCATATATGCATGTAATGTTGTTTGGTTTACTTCTGTTACCACATTAGAGAAGAGAGCTAAGAGTAAACTGAAAATGTAGTCACCTAATAGTTAGTGTGTGAGTGGCCTGAGTGACCATAGTGTAACTATGCATTGTTACAATTGGCAGTAATTAGTGTGGCACTTGATTAATGGTGCAAATGATTAACACTGTTCAATTATAAATGATCACATAAAGCAACCAAAGGATAAATAAGATACACAAACAAGCAAAAGTTTGTCAATATCCTTTCTCAAGTGGATATTTAAAACAAGGATCTTCTTGTCTTCACCATAGAGAATTCAGTAATGTGTAATGTTTTAGAACAAGAAATTCTTTCAATTTTTCCCAGTTTTTGTAATCATTTTTATTTACTCTCTAATGCTAAATGTTATCTTACCTACTGTTAATCTGCCCGTCACATCACCATTCATATTACGTGCATTAAGTGTTATGTTTTGTGAGGAATGAAGAAGCAAAGATGAATCCTGAAAAGACAAAAAATAAGAGTATGTAAAAATTCAATAAAATTAAATAAGAAGTGAAAAATACACAGTTAATATATTAATCAATCAGGTGTATAAAATAGATGAATAGACTATATCTAACTCTAATAAAAAGCAAAAATATAATTAAACATAAAATTTAAATCAAATCCTCAACACGGGTTGTCTGTATTAATAATTTAATTCAAATTAAAATAAAAAGTATTAAACTAAACCAAAATGTCCAATAGTTTAAAATACTGTTTGTTTAACATTTACTTCTTTGGAAATAAAGCTATTTTGGTGAATAACACTACACTAAGTCTTCTTACTAAAACTTGGCTTAGCAAGTCTGACATGATTCCCTTTGTTGAGGCAGCAATGTTTTTACATTCCTTTATAGCTCAAGGTCTATGACATGGCCTTGCAAAAATTCTATGTGATGAAGTGCATAACCTTTCTAAAAATGTAGGTGAATTTACATTGTTTGATGTTCTCACATTAGATATTAAAACAGAATCTAACACAATTGTATTATTAATTTACAGACCACTGAGACCATATTCATTGATCATGACTGAATTTGACATCCTATTATCTGACATAGCCATAAATTGTAATCATACAGTGTTGATGTGGGATTTCAACATTCATATAAAGTAGATGTGGAAACTGTCACCTGTAGCAAATCTTTTATTCGCTAAACATCACAAGGTTTTTGCCAAATTACTAATGGCTTCTCTCACTGTCCAGCATCCTCTTTATCATGCTTTGTCTAGCTGCTCATAGCCCTGATAAATCTTGGGATGAGGGAGACACGCATGTCAAAAGAACTTTGGGAATTCGCCAGGCAAATACAGTAGAGCACTTTAAAACACTGCTGAAAACACATTACTTTAACATGGCCTTTTTATAACTTCACTTTAACTTAATACTGATACTCTGTATGTTCAATTCTTCATAATAACTATTCACAGTGGCTCCAAAATCCATACTGACCCCTACTCTCTCTTCTGTTTCTTTTTCCGGTTTCTTTGTGGTGGCGGCCTGCGCCACCACCACCTACTCAAAGCATCATGATGCACCAACATTGATGGACTGAAAGCCAGAAGTCTACGTGACCACCATCATCAGGTCCTTCCATGAAAACCCTAAATACAAAGAGGACTGTTTGACTTATGTTAGGTAGATTGCCCAGAGGGGACTGGGCGGTCTCTTGGTCTGGAACCCCTACAGATTTTATTTTTTTCTCCAGCCTTTGGAGTTTTTTTGTTTTTTCTGTCCACCCTGGCCATCGGACCTTACTCTTATTCTATGTTAATTAATGTTGACTTTTGTTTATTTTTTGTTGTGTCTTCTATTTTTCTATTCATTTTGTAAAGCACTTTGAGCTACATTTTTTTGTATGAATATGTGCTATATAAATAAATGTTGATTGATTGATTGGGTGACAGCAAGTGTCACAGAAAAGTTGGTAGGAGAGATTAACAGAGACAGTTTGAGAGAATCCTGTCATGAAGAGTGTTTGCAGAAAGTCTCTGTATATTTCGTCACCTGAAAATGTTTGTTTTTACTAAGTGGGCAGGAACCTCTTTCTGGAGAAGATGATAGTTAATTTTATTTGAAGACACAAATTTCACTAAGGATGTCCACATTGAAAAACAGCCCACAAAACAAAGGAAGCATAAGTAAATACATCTTTGTGTGGACTAGTTGCTTGTTGCTGTCTTCTGCATGTGAAAGGCCAGGTGCTTGTTGAAACTGACTGGGCACAGTGAACCTGAACAAAGCCTTAGGGCTGCAGCAGTGTTTATTGTTAACAGATCTTGTGCATATGTTTTAGTTTTTAGTCTTTATTTTCTTATAGCCTTCCTATGATAGCTTGTAAGTTGTTTTAGTAATGACTATGTATGCTTTAGAAATACATATATATGTTACTGAGCTTTCAATACAGTATAGGTGGTGCTGTGCTTTGTTTGCAAAGCACCTTGCATTCTTATGCAAGGCTGTGTTTGCTTTTCTTATGCTTTAAAATATCTGGTAGACTGCGGTGGGCTGGCACCCTGCCCGGGGTTTGTTTCCTGCCTTGCGCCCTTTGTTGGCTGGGTTTGGCTCCAGCAGACCCCCGTGACCCTGTAGTTAGGATATAGCGGGTTGGATAATGGATGGATGGATATTTGGTAGAGTAAGATAATTCAAGCATACTCGCAGTACTAGAAGCACCGTTTAATGTAAATAAGTAGGTATACACAACTTGTAGAAAAAAGGCTACAAAATCAACCCCATGCCCCCTTAACCAATACAATTTAAGCTTGTGATGAAATAAGGCAATGTCATATTAAGATGTGTAAAAAATTTCAAAACTGTGTAAAGAGTTTCAAATTATGCAATACATTAGTGATTAAAATTCAAATCATTATTTTTTATAACCATTTTGATTGGCCCTGTCTTACAGTTTAATACTTTGCCATTTAGTAGGCAAGCCAGATTTTGAAACAGCAGCTCCATTTCATCAAAATCTGCTTTAATGAACTATGTTACAAAGCTTTCTTTCACAACTGTTTCTATATCTTTCTGTCTCTCTCTTTCTTTCTCGAAAATGTTCAAGACAGTGTGAAAAGGTGCCTCAACTTTTAAAAGCAATAAAAACACTATTAAGGTTTACTGCATACTTGATTATGCAAAGGACACACAAGGCTAATAATATACAACACATTCTGGGTGCAGTCAGCTTAGATATTAAAATTCAGGTGGGTGACATAACAGATGTTTTATCAGGCTCAGAAAAAAGACAACTTCACGGCTGTACTGTGAATGAGTAATTGTGGAGCCTCTCTTGCCTTAAGACAAGAGATGCATTGTCTCCACTAAATTATAACATTGTAATAAAAATCTCATCAAGATGTTTTTAAAATGTTAACAAACCATTAAGACCTGTCACTTTAGAGTAATTAAGCCATTCTTTTATATAAACATGAATTCTTATAATAACAGTAATCACAAATTATGAAAGGAGACACTACATTAAAACTGTACATTTTAAACTACTACTATTGTAAATGATGTGGTAAACATGCTGGTAAGGAGGGGGCACCAAGTGACAGATGACAGAACATGAAAAGAATTCCAAACAGACATAAACTAAAATGGCACTTTTATTAAATACAAAATAACCTTAGAGATGAATACACTCTGAAAGCAGCATAAACTATAACAGGAAGAGAAACACAACATAATATACATATACAGTGGTACCTCGGAACATGAACTTGATCTGTTCCAGAAGGTTAATTGAGTTTCGATTTGGTCAAATTTCAAATCGAATTTCCACATAACAAATGATGCAAATAGGATTGATGCTTATTTATACCTTTATACACATGACTAATAATAAAAATAATTTTATAACCATTGAAATCAATGCACAGAAGAGATAAACACATTTTTATTTTCCAAAAATGTGCTTGTTGTTGTCTTGGCTATACCATACCCTTCTTTTATGTTTCATTATTATTTCCTCAATTGGCTCAATTGTATAACATATAAGCTTCTCTTTGCTTTGCTACCCTCACTGCTAACTTTTTTAGGGGCCATAGTAATTACTTTCCAGGAACTGCCTGCATACTCTTGCCACATGAGGCCAGGCACATTGTCGTGCACCAGGAGGAACATAGGACCCACTGCACCAGCATAGGTTCTGAAAATGGGTCCAAGGATTTCATCCCAATACCTAATGGCAGTCAAGGTGTCGTTGTCTAGCCTGAAGAGGTCTATGCGTCCCTCAATGTATATGCCTCCCCAGACCATCACTGACCCACCACCAAACCAGTCATGCTGCACGATGTTACAGGCAGCATAACGTTCTCCACAGCTTCTCCAGACCCTTTCATGTCTGTCACATCTGCTGAGGGTGAACCTGCTGTCATCTGTGAAAAGCACAGGGCACTAGTGGTGGACCTGCCAATTCTGGTATTGTAAAGCAAATGTCAATCGAGCTCCACAGTGCCAGGCAGTGAGCACAGGGCCCATTCAAGGATGTCGGGCCCTCAGGCCACCCTAATGAAGTCTTTCTTGACTGTTTGATCAGAGACATTCACACCAGTGGCCTGATCGAGGTCATTATGCAGGGCTCTGGTAGTGCCCTTGCCCAAAGGAGCAGATACCGGTCCTGCTGATGGGTTAAGGACTTTCTACGGCCCTGTCTAGCTCTCCTAGAGTAACAGACTGTCTCCTGGAATCTCCTCCATGCCCTTGAGACTGTGCTGGGACACACAGCAAACTTTCTGGCAATAGCACATATTGATGTGATATCGTGGAGAAGATGGACTACTTATGCAACCTCTGTAGAGTCCAGGTATCATCTCATGCTACCAGTAGTGACACTGGCTGTAGCCAAATACAAAACTAGTGAAAAAACAGTCAGAAAAGTTGAGGAGGGAAAAATGTCAGTGGCCTCCATCATTCCTGTTTTGGGGGTTGTTTCATTGTTAGCCCTGTAGGGCACTTATTGTTAATTTCATTAACACCCAAAACAGCTGGAACTGATTAACAACCCCTTCTGCTACTTTACTGACCAGATTAATATGCCAGAAGTTTAACTGACTTGATGTTATACACTGATTAAAAAGTGTTCCGTTAATTTTCTGAAGAGTATATAATATATATATATATATATAAGTAATATAAAGAAGACCAATATTTAATTAAACAGAAGAATAATATCTTGTAATTTTGTATTGTCCATGACCATTCGTGCCACAGTTTGGCATAATAAAATAATTAATATTTGCAATGAATGTAAATTTTTTAAAATGAATTAATCATCATAACAACTGTGCCAAGTTTCATTCAGATTGACTGATTCCATTTTATGTTCATAAACAAACCTTATTTAAAAAGTACTCATATCATTTCCAGGCATACCTAAAACATGTACATCATTTAAAATTTACAAGTAACAGCATTCTTTTACATATTAGATTAGATTAGATAAACTTCATTAATCCCATTGAGAAATTCAGATGCATACAGTAGCAGAAACAAAAAACAAGAATACAGACTCACAGGACAGATAATATAGCCGATTAATCAATTGATAAATAAATGAATAAAAATAAATGTATGTGAAACGAACTTAACAAGTACAATGGGTGAAAACATTGAACTGCATGAAATTCATAAAAGCAGTGGGCAGAAAACCCCCCCAGCCGTGCTTCTTAGCACACCATGGTTGAATGAGCCTATGGCTAAAACTGCACATAAAGAGTGCCTCCTGGAGAGAGCAGAGGTAAATTTTCATGATGGCATCCAAATTGGTCATCATCTTGCTTTCCACAACAGCTTCAAGGGTTAACTCTGTGATTAAGCAGGTTTTCCTGATAAGTTTGTTTTGGCATTGATATTTTGTTCTCAGGTTGCTTCTCCAGGAGACAGCAGCATAGAAGACCACACTGGCTACTATGGACTGACAGAACATTTCCAGCAACTTGCTGCATACATCAGAAGACCTTAATCTCATTAGGAATTACAGTCTGCTTGGTTCCTTTATTTATTGTGCCACTGTGTTGTCAGACCAGACCAGTATGTTGTTTATGTGAACCCCCAGGTTCTTGTAGCTCTACACCACTTCCATGTCATACGTATAAAAGATCACCTGCCAGAAGACAACCTGCTGAAGTTCACACTGAGCATCAGAATGGGGAAGAAAGGTGATTTAAGTGATGGTTGTTGGTATCGTTGTTGGCGCCAGATGGACTGGTCTGAGTATTTCAGAAACTGCTGATCTATTGGAATTTTTATCCACAACCATCTCTAGGGTTTACACAGAATGGTCTGAAAAAGGGAAAATATCCAGTGTGTGGCAATTCTCTGTGAAAAAATGACTTGTTGATGCCAAAGGACTGAGGAGAATGACCAGACCGGTTTGAGCTGACAGAAAGATAACAGTAACTCAAATAACCACTCGTTACAACTGAGGTATGGAGAAGATCATCTCTGAATGCACAACATGTCGAACATGAAGCAGATGGGCTACAGTAGCAGGACATCACACTGGTGCCACACTGCTAAGAATTAGCAACTGAGGCTACAATTCATACAGGCCATCCAAAATTGGAGAATAGAAGATCAGAAAAATATTGCCTGGTCTAATGAGTCTTGACTTCTGCTGCAACATTCATATGGTAGGGTCAGAATTTGGCATCAACAACACAAAAGCATGGATCCATCCTGCCATGAATCAATGGTTCAGGCTGGTTGTGGTGGTGTAATTGTGTGGGGGATATTTTCTTGTCACACTTTGGGCCCCTTAGTACCAATTGAGCATTGCTTAAATCTTACAGCCTTACCAAATATTGTTCCTGACCATGTCAATCCCCTTACAGTATGACCCCAATGTATCCACTTCCAGCAGGATAACAAGCCATGTCACAAAGCTCAAATCACACCAAACTGGTTTCTTGAACATGAAAATGAGTTCTCTGTACTTAAATGGCCTCCACAGTCACCAGATCTCAATCCAATAGACCATCTTTAGGGTGTGGTGGAATGGGAGATTCAAATCATGGATGTGCTGCAGACAAATCTGTAACAAGTGCGTGATGCTATCATGTCAATATAGACCAAAATTCCTGAGGAATCTTTCCAGCAACGTGTTGAATCTATGCCACTAAGAATTCCAACAGTTCTGAAGACACAAAGGGATCCAACCCAGTATGAGCAAGGTACACCTAATAAATATGGTCTTCTTCAGTACTATGTCTCTTCGGATTAGACTTTGTGTCGAACAAGCAGTTGCTCACAGAATCCCGAATAAGACACATTACCTACATTGTGAGGGAGCGTTGTCAGTTACAGCACTACGGCCATGTGGCGTAATTCCCCAAGGGTGTTGATTACCCAAGTGGCTGTACCAGGCCAAGGGGACACCCATGTAACACCTGGCTGCAGCAGATAGATGGTCATTTCTGGAGGGTGGGACTAGACAGTGTGTCTGCCTTGGGGTTTGCCAACCGGGATCCCAAGCTCTTTTGTTGTGTGGTGGATGCTGCAGCGTGATGTACCAGTGCATGCTTCCCAACCTGACCTGACCTGAACAACCTGCAATGGCAGAAAGGTAAGATGACCTGAGGTAAAAAAAAAAAAAATAATAATAAAATTAATTTCCTTTTATAGTTATACAAAAAGGTATTTTCCAGAGAACAAGTAATGGATTAACAATTTGCATACTCTGGCCACTTCTAAGCTTTGCTTGAAGATGTTTTACTGTGAGGCAAGCTGTTGACTCTCAGAAACTTGTCATCTGATTCTGTTCATCCAAAGCTGATCCTGCCAAAGTTTATCCAGTTTCCAAGTCCCTTTTGATGGAGTAGGAAACAGTACTCACTGGCACCTTGACTTTCTTTGCAATTTCTCTTAGAAAAGACCTACACTTTTAAGGGTTATAATGATCTGTCTGTGTTCTCGACTTTTTTCTCCCCATTATGATAGCAATATACAGGTCAATATTGTTCAAGTAATGTTTCAGAAGGTGTACAAACACATGTTTTTTAAAGACAAAGTATTTTGCAAGTATTCAACAAAAGTTGGGATACCAACAGGAATTGTTTGAATTGTTTGTTTGGATTCAGCGGGTTGGATAATGGATGGATGGATGGATGGATGGCATATTTAACTTCCTTTGTGGCAGAAAAGCTGTAGGTTGCTATCCCACTACTTGTTCTCTGAAAATAGCTCCTTTTTTATAACTCTAAAAGAGGGTGTCCTAAAACTTTAGAAGACTAGTGTACGTCCTCCGGGCCACGAGGGGGCAACCGCCCTGGAACAGAGGAGGGCCACAGGAGAGGAATAAGGAGGCTTATGCCTATTGGAACCTGTGGTCACTGCCAGGGGCCACCAAGTCTCAGAGGGCCCAGGATTGATTTACTTCCGCCACACCCGGGAAGATGGAGTAGAAGCCCTCCAGGGACACCCGGAGTGCTTCCAAGTGCTCTTCCGCCACACCAGGAAGTGACGTCAGAGGGAGCACCTGGAGCACATCCGGGTGAAAATAAAAGGATAAAAGGGCCCACGTTCCTACAGTCTGGGAGCTAGAGTTGGGAATGGGAGCAGAACAAGGTTCCCAGGGAGAGACAGAGGAAAGGTGGTCTAAGGGACAGAGTGAGAGAGGCCTGGTATCAAGGTGATTGGGGCAAGAAGGCCCAGTGGACTGTGTGGGACTGAGTTGTGTGTTAAAGATGGAGGAAAAAATAAAGGACCTATTGATAAAGATGCGGTGTCTGTCTGATGGTGTCCGGGCATGTCTCACAACTGCGAGTTAAAAACAAGTTTACTGAACTGAATAAATACATAAAAACTATCAGATAAAAAAATAAAATATACAGATCAAAACACTTTTAAATTCCCAAACATGTTGTCAGGGATGCCAGGGGCAACGACCCGGCCGGGACGCCTTGCGGGACCAGAAGAGGGTCTACGCCCGCCCTGGATCACGTGGGGGCTGCCATCCTGGTTGCTTTGGGGGCCACGGGTAGAGGGCTTGGAAGCCCAACCCTGTAGGGACCCGTGGTCACCGCCAGGGGGCGCCCAATGCCTTGGGGACCCTGGACCTCAGCTCTTCCGCCACACCAGGAAGTGCTGGGGGGGAAGAAGAGAAGGGACACCCGGAGAGCTTCCGGGAGAACAGCTGGCATTTCCGCCACACAGGGGCATGTCCAGGGAGGAATGCTGGGAAACACCTGGAGCTCATCCAGGATGATATAAAAGGGGCCGTCTCCCTTCATTCGAGGCTGGAGTCGGGTGGAGGCAGGACAAGACAGGAGAAGAGAGAGTGGAGGCGGCCCGAAGAGAAGGCATTGTGTGGCTAGGACTGTGTTTGGGGTTTGTGTGCACTGGAAACTTGTATATAATAGTTGTAAATAAACGTGTGGTGGTGGATTACAACATGTCTGCCTGTCTGTGTCCGGGTCGTGTCCACAATGTATAAAGATTTGGACTACTTTTAACTAATAATAGTGTTGCTTGTAGGTCAGACATGCAAGTAACAATTTCAATGTACAGTACTTTGCAATGGAACAAGAAACTATATTAATAATCAAATCGGTATGGTGGTTGTATTGCACACTAAGAAAATGCACAGTACCTATATGCATTTAATGTATTAATATGATCAAGGACAGTGTAGCGCTATTACAGCAACAAGCATAATGGATCTGGTAAGTGAGCTGCTGAAATGAACTAAAACTGATCATCAAAATGATGATTTTACAACTGCATAGCAAAAGTAAGATCCAACGAGTGAAAAATTGTTAGATAACATGAGATGCAAAAGAAGGTGAAAAATAAAAGAGAAATGTGAAACTGTAGTGGAATGCAAAGAGTTTAATAAAACACTAATAATGAAAAAGGAGAAGAATCTTGTCAAAAAAGAGAAAAATCCCATTAATTCACAGACAATGCACTGAAACAATGAGAAGACAGATACTTAATAGAATATGTCAAGAAGAGATTCTTGAAGGACTGAAGCTAAAAATATAGCCAACTGAGTTTTACCTGAAATGCCCACTTTTATTACAGTTTTGCCAATGTTATTTTTTATGGTGTAAGTTATACTTCTAATTTATGGGGCACTGGTTGGATCAGAATTGTGTCTAAATTAAACTCTTTCTATAGTTTGAATACTTGGAGTGTCTCAGCAATCAGACAGTCCCTTTTCTAATCTACATGCTGAGTTTTAAATTGACCTTTCCTGCTGCTTTATTATTTTCCATCACCAGAATCTATGGGCAGCAGTCTGTGAACAATTTCTTTCTTTTTGAAGAATAAAATGACGATTTTCTCTTCTGCTCCCAATCAACCAGTATGCTTTATTTATTTAGTTGAGGTAATTTTTTAAATGTTATAGAAATTAGTTACCCTACATTATACCTAGAATTTACATACTCGGTACTTGATTTTTGATTAAACAGGCTGAAATATTTTGAAATACCAATAATTTATAACATTTACTGCAAACATTGAGGTTTTACAAAACAGGTGACTTTGTAAATGTCTTAAGCATTAATTTAGTAGTTTTTAATATCCAAGTAAAACAAGAACACCATGCACACTGTTAACACCTTTGGCATTGAAGAAAACAGATTTGCATTTGTTTAAAAAGTAAACTGCATGGAAAAAGCAACAACATTAACAAATTGTTAAGGGAAACATACCGCATCTGCAACATTTCTCAAATGTATAAACTTGCAAGCATTTTTCATTAATAGTGTTCACCAAAATGGTTTTTGTACTAAAAATGCTGTCATCGTTGTTGACCTTGACACCTCATTTGCTGAATAATTTCCTGGAATTTCACCATGTGGCTGGCTTAGATTACCCTTTTTTCCACAGGAGCTCAAGATGCAAGGCCAGTGTGACATCCAACATTGGATGGGACAGCCCCGCCAAGTATATAATGCTGATCTCTAGTAGTGGGATAAAAATTAGTGGAAGACTAACAAATACATTAAAATTCAAAATATGCACACAGAAGGAATATTACCCAGAGCGATATGCAGTTGATTAAGACAAGAAAGAGCAAAGCACTAATTCTTACAGTTTCAGGCTACTTAGTAATAAGCCTCTTTTTCACAGAGGGCACAATGCAAGTGACACTTGGAAATCACAGAGGGCATGATATGAGTGACGCTCGGAAAGGGCGTTTTAATCATGTTGTCAATGTTTGGTCAGGTCGATGCTGTGGACGTTCCGAGACTGACGTTGCTTGGGTTCTATGACTAATGTTTTGACTGCTCCATTACTGATGTCATAGGTATTGCAGGCTTTAGTTGCACTCTGTTGAACCCATATGCTTTAGTGCAACACTTATTTGGTAGCAGCAGCAGTGAACGAGTAAAAGAATCAGGAAAGCAAAAAAACTACCATTCATTTTGAGATATGTGAGTACCTGTATAGAGGGAAAGCCTTAGTGAATTCATGCTTCCTATCTGAAAGAAATGTTATAGTTCTGGTATATTATTCTAATAATTTTATCTCAGGGAGGCATGGTGACAGAATGGATAGCACTGCTGCCTCACAGCTCAGGTCACATTTGTGGTGGCAGTATTCCGTCTAGCATAATTGGCAGACCATTCCCTAGCCATCAGTGACACATAAAATGACCATTTTACGATTATAATTCACTCAAAACTAGATCAGTTTTGAAGAACATTTCTAAGATTTTAGAAAACTTTAGGTGAAGCGATTTCAGTGTGGTTGCACATTATTAGTCATTAGATATCAGACTACTTTTCTTGAAAATCCCAAATTAGTAACTCTATCTGTACTACAGCATTTCTTGAGTTTGGTTAATTGGTGATTCTGAAATACCCTGTACAGGATAAGTGACATTGTGTGCGAGTGTAAATATGACTTATGGTGGAGTTTCAAGATATAATTTCTGACTTATGCCTAGGGACTCGGAACTGGAATAAGCATGTCCAGTATTAGTAGTAGTACAGATTACAGTGAAATAAATGCAATAGATGGATTATTCTAAAAAACTGTATTACCTTCTCTCACTCACAATCGTTATTAATTATCAGCAAGCAATGCATTTCATTTTTTTAACAATGGTTCATGTGGTAAACAATACACCCAATAATCATAGCTCATACCACGATATCTAAGAAGACTCTTATACATTACCATTACCAAGGTTTAAAACTGATTCACAGCATGAACCTGCTGTTGTGCTTTTAACCACTTTGACTTTTTACAAAAAAGTTTTCATAAAGCAACTATTTTACTAGTGATGAATGCCTCATTTTGCGGTGAACACTACAGCAATTTGTGCTCTACTCCTGAAGTCTTGGGAAAAAAACATGACAGCATAAATTGAAAGCTATCCCAAAAATCTGGACTCACAATAAATGCCATTAATAATGAAGACATTTGTCATTTAAAATTCTGTGTTCTACTGGATGATGTCCTTTCATACTATTTAAAATTAGGTAAAACAAAGTGGTCCATAAGATCAAACATATGTGCTGTACCTATTAAAAATGTTGCAATTTCAAGTACATATTTTTTGCAGCAGAATCTAATATTGTGTTACTCATTCACAGAAAGGATGGCACTATATAGGCATAAAATACTGTACAACAGACATATTAATATGGATTTCAACTCAAAGTCTTTTAACAAAAGGTTTTTCAGCAGTATCTGTACAAATATATTGGTGGGGGTTACTTTGGAAAGAAGTCCTACCTTTTTTTTGTAATAAATGACACATTAGATTAAATGCAATAAATCAAGAAAGTACTCTGTCATGCTGTCCTTTCACAAGCCAGTGAGTTTATGCCTATGATTACTCAAAGAAAATTACATTCAATAAGATGAGCCTAAACAATCATTGGCTCCTTTATATAAGCACATATAGCTATGGCTGAATAGCTAAATGTAACATGATTTTTTTCAGATCACTTTATAAGGATGAAGAGAAAACCTTCTGGTGTAATTTTTGTGTTGGTCACAAGATTATTGCTCTACTATTAAGGCTGCAATAGATTCAGATTCCTATTGCATTTCTTGTCCCAGTTATGAAAAACAGAACAATGATATGAAGTTTATGTATGACAGCACATTTTATGTATCAGTCTCATTTGCAGAATACATCAGTCTATGAAAGAGCTGTATTTTGTTTTCACCAGGGTATCTTTTAAGACCCATTTTCTATACTTTAATGTTATTCTCATTATTATTCACCCTCCCTGTATTCTCAGTAAATAACATTATGTGAGGGATTTGGAAAATGTTTTTCATACCCTGAAGCCATATAATCAATAGTGCCTGGTTGCATTTAATGTCTGAGACATAAACTTCAAACATGATGCAAAATGCTTTTATCATATACTTTTAAGAGCATAGAAAAAAGTGTCCTCTGGTAAACCTTTTTTCTTAAATGTCTGTGTGTATCTATATATATATCTATATATATCCATCCATCCATTTTCTAACCCGCTGAATCCGAACACAGGGTCACAGGGGTCTGCTGGAGCCAATCCCAGCCAACACAGGGCACAAGGCAGGAAACAATCCTGGGCAGGGTGCCAACCCACCACAGGACACACTCAAACACACCCACACACCAAGCACACACTAGGGCCAATTTAGAATCGCCAATCCATCTAACCTGCATGTCTTTGGACTGTGGGAGGAAACCGAGCACCCGGAGGAAACCCGCAGACACGGGGAGAACATGCAAACTCCACGCAGGGAGGTCCCGGGAAGCGAACCTGGGTGTCCTAACTGCGAGGCAGCAGCGCTACCACTGCGCCACCCTTATATATATATATATATATATATATATATATATATTCTATCTATCTATCTATATCTATATCTATATCTATATATATATTAAATTAAATTAACGATGAAAGGTATACAGCTGAAGCTACCTATACTCTATAAGACAATACTCCTGACCAGGGCAATTTGTTGCTCCTTAGTAAAAATGACACCTGCTTACACCAACATCTACATAAGTGCTTTGAAAAGTGCAAGAGACAGTTTAATTAGGAGTTGTATGTCTCTGTTCTTTTGTTGCCAGTTAACATGGCAGTCTAGAGATAATGCCCAAATGTGAGGATGGGCTGGTCTGTATCATATCACTGTAGGGCTGAAAAACAGTTCCATTCTGCCCCTGTATATATAATATTATATAACATATCTACATACATGTATATATTTATGAGTCAAAATGGTTAGAAAAAAAAGCTAGAAACACAAAGGCTTGATGATTCAGCCTTTTTCAGACTATACCTGTATATATTGCCTTAAGTAAAATAATCAAATGAAAAAGTAAATGCACATCCTTCAATTCTATGTTTTATATGTCATGACATTACTAACAATTAACCAAGTCCTAAAATTACAGAAAACCCCTAACACCAGGAGACAAACAGCACAAAACAGATTTCACTTTGTCATTACTTTTTCATAAAACATGCACCAATATCCAGAAGCCGTGTGTAATATAGAAAGGTGCTAATAATCAAGTACATTTGTTTCATATGATCAGGAACTGCTACCACTTTGATATTGATGTTGCTTTTGGTAGTCTGGTCCAAATCATTTCACCAGGTTTTAGCACCATTCCAAAGATACCTGGAATGTTCTCTGACAGTCAAGTGTTTCTGCTGATTAGTTTGACAATAGTTATAAGTCCACTTTAAAACAGTCTAAAGTTCATCACTGTATAGTGAGAAGTATTTACACATGGAGAACATTCCAGACAGCTGATAATCTTCTAGGACTAGATGTCCCTGTAAATTCCCCTAAATATCAGATCTATATGATGCGCTAAAAGTGTTGCAAAGAACTTAAAAGCTACATCCAGGCCTACATCTACAGGGTAAATGTTATGATTCTACTGTCAGAAAAAGACTTTACGCAGTAATGACTTTATGAAATACTGTACTGGAGAAGAATATAAAGAATATAGTTTAATCATTTTTTGTTAATGTCTAGCAATCTCGAACTTTTAAAAAATGCAAGAAAGCTTTATGGCCCAGTCCTTGCTTGGGGCATCTACAATTTCAATGATCAGTTGAGACCTTTTGTTAGAGTGAGAAATGACCACAGTTTAATTGAAAAGAAGAGAACTATCAGGGCCAGTTTTGAGATTTAATTGCATCCTTCTTTTCTTATTTGTTCGAAGCTACAGAAAAGCTAGACTGGGAGTAGGGGGTTTTGTGGGTTGGGTGAATTAAGTTTTCCAGAGCCGATTTATTGCTGAATTGACCAAAAAGGAGTTGTGCATTGTTGTGTGTGTGTCAGGAGCTGCAGGGCAAAGAGTTGCAAAGACATACTCTCTCTGCCATTTTTCCGTCCTGAAGGAAGCTGACCAGAAACTAGTTGACCAGAAAGAATAAAGTGTAACTACAAGTTTATGTACTGCCTGAAACTACACACCTAGCAATATCAGGTTCTATGGTTTGGTTTGTAACCAACATTCACATTGAACTATGCTTATAATTTGGACATATTATCAGTGATATGCAATTAAATTAAATTATGTAGACTTACATAACTTACGTAACTTAACTCCTGCTTATTTTTTTACATTATCTAATTGCTTGAGGTTATAGATATGGAAAGGGAAGGGGGAGGAAGTGCTGAGCTAAAGTACCGGACAGTGTGGTAAGAGTATAGGTTTTAAGAAATTCTGGTAAAGTGTACATCATAAAGAGTATAAAAGTGGAAAATAGGGTCACCTACGATTTTATACAATAAAACAAAGAGTAATCCTAAATAAATGCCATTCTCTGTGAAAAGATCACTGCATCACTGCTTAGGCTTGCAAATTTCATCTGAATGAATTACAAGATATCCTGGACAGAGTCTTCTGGACACAGAAAAACAAAAAGGAGTTTTTTGGAGACTATTCTCAACCAAACACAACTTATCACCTCAAGAATCTCATACCAGATGTCAAGCAAAGTGAAGGAGAGGCGGTGACTTGCATGCGAGGAACTTTTTTTTGTCTTACAACGAAAGAGCTGTCCATGAACCAGAAAAGCTTTAGTTAAAACTAGCTGCGTTACCCAGAAATTTCTTAAGATATTGGGCCTTAGTTATAGTACATTTCAGTGTACATACAATATTGTTAGTTGTGCTTCTTCTTCTTCTTTTAAATCCAAGGTTAATTTTATTACTTCACTGGTGCTTACTACTCTTGAGTATGCTTTATACAATTGCCCACGAGTAAAACATTCCAATCGTAGATTAATCCTTGCTTTTCCTACTATCTTTGGCTTTTGCTGGTGGTCACTGGAAAACACAGTTTTACAGTAAACTGTATTGTTCTGAATTCATACAGGTAATCAGTAGAACTAATTGAAATTTGGGGTATAAATATAATTTCACCTGTTGCACATCCTATAAAAATGGTAGTTTCAATCAGATTTGAATGTAAAACTTTGATTTATAATCTTGTACTATTATTAGTATTAAGTTTTGGAGGGTTTAGATTAAAAGCAGTATATAGTGAACTGCAGTTTCTTTTAACTTTATTATTCACAGCACTGAACATTTACGCGACCCATGCAATGTATTCAATGTTATAAGCATTGTACAGAAAGGAACAGGTGAACAGCAGTAATATTCTGAGGTATGTACAATGTCCACCTCCTCTGTGTTCTGTCCAAGGGAGACCCCTTTACTGAGCTTGGCAAGTGTTTAAACTGACCAAGGCATGTTGTCTCTCCTTTTTTTCGTTTTTAGGTTTCGTTTGAAGGCATCGGGCAACTGTGGGGCTCTCAAGTAGTCAGGGAGGGAGCTCCACAGCCTTGGCGCCACCGAAGAAAAGGCCCTATCACCCATACTGCTAAGCTTAGTTCTGGGAACTTGAAGAGTGTTAGCATGCACAGAGCGAAGGGTGCGTGAGGAAGTATGAGGGATAAGGAGTTCCTGTAAATACAGGGGAGCAGATCCATAAATGCACTGATGGGTAAGGAGGGAAACCTTGTACTCAATTCTAAATGGTACAGGGAGCCAGTGAAGGGTTTTCAAGATAGGAGTGATGTGGCTATGCTTTCGCACCCTCATCAGGATCCTGGCAGCGCTGTTCTGAATGTACTGGAGTCTCTGGATACTCTTGCCAGGAATCCCAATGAGGAGCCGATTACAGTAATCCAGCCTGGACGAGACAAAGTGTTTGGCGGAGTTTAGCAATGTTCCTGAGATGGTGAAAAGATGACTTACAAAGATGTTTAATGTGGGTGTCAAAAGTAAGTTGAGAATCCATTTTAACACCCAAGTTTGTAACAAATGTTGAAAGAGGAATCTTTTTATCAGAAAAAGTGATACTGGTGATGGTAGAAGAACGAAGCTGGTATGGTGTGCCAACTAAAATGGCTTCTGTTTTAGATCTGTTTAGCTGAAGGAAGTTGAGCCTCATCCATGCCTCTATTTCCTCCAGACAAATAGTCAGTGTAGATGTTGGTAGAGGAGCAGTAGAGGAGGTGGGGGTAGTCCTAAGATAAAGCTGAGTGTCATCGGCATAACAATGAAAAGAAAGACCATGTCTGCTAATGACACTTCCAACGGGGAGCATATAAATGATGAAAAGGATGGGGCCCAACACAGAGCCCTGTGGAACACCACAGGTAACATTATGGGTGTGAGATTTTGCGCTGCCAAGTGCGACATACTCAGTTCTACCGGTCAAATAAGATGTAAACCAATTTTGAACAGTTCCTGAAAGTCCAATGGTGTATTGCAGACGGTGAAGAAGATTATTATGATCAATTGTATCAAAGCAGCTGTCAGGTCAAGGAGGATGAGTAAAGAAGGAGAACCAGTATCTGCTGACATCAGAAGGTCATTTGTGACCCTGACCAGGGCTGTTTCGGTGCTATGGCCAGGGCGAAAACCAGACTGAAACTTTTCAAACAGGTTATTCAGTTTGAGATGACCACGAAGTTGTACTGCAACTATTTTTTCCAGAACTTTAAAAAGAAATGGAAGATTTGAGATGGGTCTATAGTTAGACAAAACTTCAGGATCCAGGGTGAGTTTTTTCAGTAGAGGTCTGATGACAGCAGTTTTTAGTGCTGAAGGAATATGGCCAGCCAAAAGGGATTGGTTTATAATCCTGGTGATAAGTGTAGAAATAGCAGAAATGTTGGCCTTCAGCAAGGCTGAGGGGAAAGGGTCCAGGGAACTGGTAGACGGTTTCATTTTCCTGATGACGTCCTCCACCTCTTCCCGTGTGGCAACATAGAAGGAGCAAAGGGGCTGGACAGTCTCAGGCAGCGGGTCGACAGTTGGGGATAACATAAAGCTTCAAGTACACCATACTGGCACTTCACTGAGTCTGGCTTGTGTGGCACATCGCAGTTTGACCACCAAGGGAACCACCAACTCTATGCAATATTGCATGTAGTTTACCACAAAGGAGGGAATCCCCTCTCCCTTATTCTTCGAAGTACATGTATATCATTAACACTTTAACTATGAGATGTTATGGCAAGACCATAAAAAAGATGGGTCTAATTTATGCTCTCAAATACCAATGATATGAAATAATATTGAAAGCAGAAGTGGGAAATAATTTCTCCAGTTATGATGAAAGAGACGCTCCTTCCTTCACTGCCATTAAAACAAATAATTTATTCTTTGCTTTTTTCCTGATTAGCTTTATTCCCTTTTTAATTAGAATTTTATTACTATGAGAATCCTTTTCTGTGACACTGGACATTTACGCAATAGGTATTTGATTTTCATTGCTTCTCTTTTTCCTATTGGTTCTTCCCCATATCACATATTGTCTTATTCTATTTTATTTAGAGATTTATTTTTATAGTCCTGAAGAATACAAGGGCAAGCCCTTGAAAAGTGTGTGACCTTTTCCTGATGCACTGCAGCTATATGTAACATTCATGTTGTATTCTGTTATTTGACTACCTTATTTTATCAATTTCCAGTTATGTATGTGTTGACATTTCATTTTTATCCTTCTTTACATCATTTTTTATATTTTTAATTTTTTATTTATTCTATTTGGATATCTTGAACTATTTTCACTCAGTTAATTAAGTATCAGTTTGTTCATGTGAAGTACACTTTTTTGAATATAACAGTTGACTACAACGGTACCTGTGTTTCCATTTTTTTTCCATTTTGTGATATGTTCATTATATTTTTTTATGTTATTTATTATCCTATATATACTAGTTATAGTCATCAGCAGTCATTATAAACAGGCCTTTAATTAATTGGCAGTTTTCTTTGGCATAAACTGCTGTTTACTTGTCTAATACCATCCCAGTGATGAGCCATGAGGGAAGGATGAATATGGTCAAATACTGAAAGGTCCTTGAAAAAATACTATTCCAGAGTGGACACGACCTCAGACTTGGGTGACAGTTCACCTTTCAACATAACAGTGACCCAAAGGATACAGCTAAGACAATCCTGGTGTGACTTTGGGACAAGTCTCTGCCATTCTCTCCGAATGTCCATAAATGTCCCAAGCAAAGCATAGACTTAAACCACATAGGGTCACCTATGGAGAGAACAAAAAATGGCAATTTACAGATGCCTCACATCCAATCTGACAGAGTCTGAGAGGATCTGCCATGAACAATGAGATAAACTGCCAAATTCCAGAAGTGTAAAGTTTGCAGAAACTTATAAAAAAAAACTGTAATTGCTGCTAAAGCAACCTCTACAAAGTACCGAATTAAGGGTATGAATATTTATATGAATGACAGATTTCAGTTTTTAGTTGTTAAGAATTTTTGTAAATCTTTCTGAAAATACTGCTGTTTCTGAAATATCTGCCACTAACAATCATACCATGGTTAAAGTTACTTAGATCATGAAATATTACATTTTTAACATTTTTTCCAGACAATAACTAAATATTTTGATATTGTTAGTATGTTGTATATAATTAGTTGCAGACATGTGACTGGCTGTTTGGAGGATCAGATATCAGACACCTAGATCTTGGGTTTAAGCATTGTCCTGTAACTTCAAGGAAGTAAAGCATTTAATAACAAATCTAACCAGAGTATTCAAATCATTTAACATTGGATAGTTTATTGATAATGCATCATATTTTAACCATGAATATTTTCTGACTGATTTTGTTGAAATATGAAAGATTAGTAATTTGAATTAAATGTTATCATAACAGGCTAAACATGTTAGATAAAACCAAGCAGTTTAGGAAGGCTAGTGCATCACACAAAGTCTTTAGCAAAAACAGTGTGTCTACTTAGCAAGTAGAAAAATCATCTAAAGACAAGTTATGAGGGTTTTAGGGAAAATATGTATTACTGGCATTTAGGACATCAGCAAAAATAAACCTCAGTACTCTATCCATCCATCAATAACAAGGAAAGTATTCTATTTACAAATAAAAGGTAGAACCAGTAACATAATAGCTGTTACTTTGAAAGGAACCATACTGGCTAGTGTCATTATTAAAACATTTAAGAACTTCAAAGGCTCACTTATAAAGCGCTACATAAATGCAAAGAATTATTATTATTAATTATTACTTATAGCTTAATAGACTCTTGAACTCTACAATATATGGAATTGGCAATATAATAATGCAACATTTCAGACATACAGTGGTGTGAAAAACTATTTGCCCCCTTCCTGATATCTTATTCTTTTGCATGTTTGTCACACAAAATGTTTCTGATCATCAAACACATTTAACCATTAGTCAAATATAACACAAGTAAACACAAAATGCAGTTTTTAAATGATCGGTTTTTATTATTTAGGGAGAAAAAAAAATCCAAACTTACATGGCCCTGTGTGAAAAAGTAATTGCCCCCTGAATTTAATAACTGGTTGGGCCACCCTTAGCAGCAATAACTGCAATCAAGCATTTGTGATAACTTGCAATGAGTCTTTTACAGCGCTCTGGAGGAATTTTGGCCCACTCATCTTTGCAGAATTGTTGTAATTCAGTGTTATTTGAGGGTTTTCTAGCATGAACCGCCTTTTTAAGGTCATGCCATGCCAAATGATTGGACATCTTTGCTAAAACAGCACATGCACTGTGCACAGAAAATTACATCTGCAGTTGTCTCCACTTTACAGGCATGTTAAGAAATTTAAATCAATTAAAATATTTTTTTATCTAATTGGGGTACCAAAGGAGATGTGCAAGGCCATAATTTTTGGAATACTGCACGAATAGCCTCAATTACACACCAGTAATATAAAAATTTCAGAATAGCATGGAAAATCAAATTATCATCTAGAGATATTTCTAAATGAATTTTAAGATATCTTGAAATATTTAAATATACCGTATATCTGAATCATTTATAGAAATTTACAAATGCATTAAGATTTCTTTAAAACTGGATTTAAAGCTATATTTGAATAATTTAGAAATAGTTAAATTATTTATAGATATCATTTGAAAATTTAAAGATGTCTTAAAATAATTTTAAAATATGCAAAAAAAAATTTGATATCTCCAAATGTTAATTTGGCTTAGCAATTTTATTCCAATATGTTATTGAAAGGTATTTTAGCATATTTAACATGTTAATGGTTTAAATCATGTATACATATATTCAAATTATTTAAAGAAAGTTTTAAATACATTGTAGATATCTTTAAATATGTTAAAGGTAACTGAAAACATTTAAAGATATCTAGAAATATTTAAAGATATGTGTAATTGGTTTAGGCATACTGTATCTTAAAGATATCTCTAAATTATAATTTAGCCTGCTATAGATCTGAAGATATCTTTATTGATTTCAACTGTTAAATAAATACTCATAAATCTGCTTGCCTATATTAAGTAAAGGGTTCCAACATGTCTGTTATAATCTGCAAAGTAAATCAGGAGATATACAGTAGTCAATCTGTAGGTTCACTTCATATTAAATTTAAATTAGGTTACAAAATAATAAATGTATTATTATGTATTCTGAAAAGGTAGTTATTCACACACATTAGCAGAATTTCAATTAAATGTCATTTCCTGGCCAATACAAAACTTTTGAAAAGTTACGTTGACAATGGTAGAGTTATACACAGTCTCTAGTTCATGTTGTCTTTCACCACGGAGCAGTCCCTTGATGGTAAAGTCTTTTGATGACAACCATTGGATGCTGGATATATTTGATCATCACAAGCTTTCTTGTCTTCTGATCTATCTTTTCTATGTTTGCCCTTAACCATTTGATCCTTCCAAAGGAGGAAGTTATGACCGGTAAAGGTAAAGTATTGACAGAAGTGATTTTTGAACTCACCTTTTAAAAACCTGACAGACTAAACTATAGTGTTCCCTCTTGATCTTCTCTTTCATTTTGGTGCCATAATTGTCATTACAGTAATCCCTCGCTATATCTCACTTCGACTTTCGCGGCATCACTCTATCGCGGATTTTAAATGTAAGCATATCTAAATACACTGTATATCACGGATTTTTCGCTGGTTCGCGGATTTCTGCGGACAATGGGTCTTTTCATTTATGGTACATGCTTCCTCAGTTTGTTTGCCCAGTTGATTTCATACAAGGGACGCTATTGGCGAATGGCTTAGAAGCTACCCAATCAGAGCATGTATTACATATTAACTAAAACACCTCAATGATATAAGATATGCTTCCCGTGCAGTGCTTGATTGTTTGCTTTTCTCTCTCTCTCACCCTCTCTGACATTCTCTGCGCCTGACGGAGGGGGTGTGAGCAGAGGGGCTGTTTGCACAGAGGCTGTTTGCCTAGAGGATACGGACGCTCCTCTACAAAATGCCGCTTTATTGCGGTGCTTCGGCATACTTAAAAGAACGTATTGATTTTTTGATTGCTTGCTTTTATCTCGCTCTCTCTCTCTGACATTCTCTGCTCCTGACGGCGCTCCTTTGAAGAGAAGATATGTTTGCATTTTTTTAATTGTGAGAAAGAACTGTCATCTCTGTCTTTAAACTTTTGACTAAAGGGTGTTATTTCATGTATAGAGGGCTCTAATAATGTTAACAGTGTGGGAGAGTTTATAAGAGCTTAAAAAATATAAAAATAACCATACAAACATATGGTTTCTGCTTCGCAGATTTTAATCTATCGCGGGGGGTTCTGGAACGCAACCCCCGTGATTGAGGAGGGATTACTGTATTGTCTTCTACACCCAAATTCTTGAAAGTCTTGTTGGTCTCACTGCTCATTATCCTTGAGTGTTAATTCAGTTGGAAATTTTGGCTTTTGACTAGGTAACATCTGTATACACTACTGGGACACTTTTTCCTGAACAAATTTAATTTTAATATCACTTTGACAGTGGTATGGGCTTGCCTTCACTGAGGTGTGTCTGTAGTGAAACATTTTAAATAGTCTATTTGAAAAAGGTCATTATTTTGTTGTTATTACTGACTTTAAATTCAATGCATTATCTGTCCAACATGTTGGTCTGAGGTATCAATCAGTACAAAGCAGAAGAGCAAGAGGGAAATGGAGTCAGCTTGAAAGATTCTAATAGCAATGTTTCCTGTCTTGATGGGGTCTGCAGAATAGGATAGCCACATTTTAGTTTTCCACTCTTTATCAATGCCTCCTTGGGTCAAATTATA
The DNA here is from genome assembly GCF_016835505.1 of Polypterus senegalus. Lineage (NCBI taxonomy): Eukaryota > Metazoa > Chordata > Cladistia > Polypteriformes > Polypteridae > Polypterus > Polypterus senegalus. The sequence goes on along the minus strand of NC_053155.1, from coordinate 262,610,821 downwards.
GCCAGTCATATCTTGATAAATGTAATGTTTTCCTGTAGCCTATTCATGCCACACTGAGATCCCTTAGATGTTTTTTGTCATATTACTCACCAGACAATAATTTCTATTTCCTTAGAAATTCTTCTTGTTCTTGAAAAAGTAGTTGTTGAGACATTGAGTCAATACCCCTATGAGCATCTTATACAATCTACTTGGGCAGTTATAAAGTGATAGTTCCTGGAGTCACTTGTATCCGTGTCTTAAGCGAGTAAGAAAGTGGTTCCATATGTTAACCACATAAGAATACCTATTAGATCATTGATGGTGCCATTTATAGCCCTAGTTAGATCTTTACAGTGAGACTTCCAGTTGTGAATCTGCTTGATGATTTTATCCATTCCTTCAACTGTAATGACTGACCATGTGGCCTTTCCTCTCATGTTTAATCAAAATCACTTTATCATATTGGATAAGGATGAGATATCAGAAACATTGTAGCTAAGAAGATGATTCCTTAATGTTCAATTTTCTCCTGATGATAGAACCATTTAGCATCTTATTGAAGAGTTTTTTTTTTCTGGTAGTAGTAATTGCTTTTCTTTGTATGTATTCTCTAAAGCTGAACTTTCAGCTGTTTTATTTAGAAATCAAAAATACAGTACGTGAAAACTATGTACTTCCTAAATTCAGTGTGTTATCAGACTTTAAGCACACCTTGTATGTTGGGAATTTTGTAGTATAGCTAGATCTTTCCTTTTAGATTCAGTGGTATTTTTAAATCTTTTCTTCAATACTGTATCTTTAGAGGTTTTCTCCTCTGGTGTTTTTATCTTCACCAAACTGATTACTACAGCTGTAGTTGCATACATAGGTTTGACTTCAGTGAGGTTTAGGTAGGTGCTTTATGCAATTTTCAACATATCTTATGGATGATACTTTATAGTCTTTTGCAGTGATTTAGACTGTAGATTCTTATTTCGTAGATTTTTCTGTTGATGCTTCCAAAATGAATCAATGCTTCCAAAAGACAGACTGGAAAATGATGTGCATATATGTGCATGGGGATGATCTTCAGGGACTTAGTTACTGCATCTCAAACTACATTAACTTCTGTGTTGACACTACTGTACTTACAAAAAGGTGCAGAGGTTATCAGAATATAAACTCTGGATTATTAAGAAACTAAACAGCATCCTGAATGAGAAGAAGACAGCATTCAAATCTTTTGACAAAGAGGCTCTAACGGGTGTAAGTGAGTGCTGATGAAAAAGCCGAGTGAAGGGAAGGAAGTTTACTGAGGTAGAACAATCCACCTCAGAACAGCATGAAAAATGTGAGGAAAGGACTGGACACAATTACTGGACTCAAGCAATCCAGGGCTTATGTGCTAGAGGAGAATGTAAACAAATCAAATGCTCTAATTCAATATTTAAATAGAGTTTCCCTATTTCGACCACCTTCTTTGAATATCTAATCCCCCCAATATCATTCCATCTATATTAGCACTCCTAGAACTTCAACTACTATGGCCAGTGATGAGTCCACTCTTTGCGATCAGTAAGGGCTATCTATAACTAATGAGCAAAAGAGGAGACAACCGAGGAGGCTACCCACAGGAAAAGCTGCAAGATCAGATGGAGTCAGTCCTTGTCTTAAGGCCTGTTCTGACCACTATCTGGTATCTTCTGTTATTTGTTCAGTATGTTACTAAGGCTCCAGAAAGTGCCACTGCTGGGGAAAACATTCTTTATTGATGAGAACAACAAGTAACAGTCCTACCTCCTTGCCTCTGCACACCTCAGACAATATATGTAACACCAGGTTATGTAATTTGCAGAAAGATGATTCTGCACTAGTTATATGTATTCTTATGGGGGATGAGACACAGTATAGCAGTCACGTAGAGAACTTTCCTTCTTGGATCAAAGAGAATTGCCTGCTGCTTAAAAATAGTAAAACCATGGAAATGATTATTGACCTTGACATACCAAAGGACCATTATACATTGTCACTGTACAGGGAATAGATGTGGTGATGGTACACTGCTAAAAATACTTGGGCATCCACAACATTACAGACTGAACTGGTCTTGAAAAAGAGAGGAGCTATGTATGAAAAGGCAGGCTCCGTTGACCCACTGGAGGTAGTAGCAGAGGAGAGAATAAATCAAAATGGAATACAATTTATTTGTAATGATTCTCAGTTAAAATATAAGTATACATTATACATACTGAATTAGTACATATAAAAATATAAATTTGTTAAAACACATGGAAACCAACAATATCTATGCACTAATTAATCAATAAACTATGACCAGTTGACAATGGAGGATATTAAAATTGTAAAAGAGAACATCAAAAAACAAAGTCAGACACAGCCACAGTCCCAGAAATCTCGGCTAACTAGAATGAAAACAAAAATGAGTGCCATTATCAACAATGCTGCACATTCTCTCTGTGACACACTAACACTGAGGAATTTCAATCAAAAAATTATTTATCAGAAGTGTTTAAAGAAAAACTCAAGAGGTTTCTTCATACCTATGGTAAGTCATCTTTATAATGCCGTACTCCGACTATGACGAACCATTTCATCTTTAATCGGTGGTCTAAGATAAATATGTTATCTCATTCAGCTGTTATTAAGATAAAAAAAAGTTCCTCTTTTTAATTTAATCATTTTATTGCAATATTTGAGCCCAGTTATCTGAATATTTGAGGTACACTGTGCTGTCATGCCACCATCCAACCCTATGTAAGATTCACTTACGAAAGATATTAACCATAAAATAAAGTACTGCAGCAGAATCATTTACGTAGAAGCAAGTCTTAAACATTGACAAATTTATCCCATTACTGCATCACGTTCAGGGAGAGCATGTCATTTTTTCAGGAATGCTATTCATTCTCTATCTATTTATCAATCTATCTTTCTAGAATACATTTTTGATAAATAAGATGTCATGATCTCAGATTTATTCTATCGCCAAAAAAAAGCACTTTACATGAACTGAAATATCCATATCAATTTATGAGTATCTACAATTAGTCAGTTATTAAAAAAAATATTTCTAAGTTTTACACATTGACAGTATGCTGAGAATGTCACCAGACTGTACAAACAGATTATTATATATAAAGGTTTTAAAATTCCAGGTTGTATCTTCTTATTTGCTAACTCTAGGTAATGCACAAACTGGTTTTGTAAATGGAGTTAAAAATACAGTAATGAGTCTATAGTAAATATGTTACATATTTTGATAGAGAACATTACAAGTCACTAACCCATAGTTTAAAACGTCAAATATGACATTGTCTGCTTTTTCATAAAATTCAAAATACCTTTTTCACACAATAAGACAACATGTTCAAATAATTTATTATATTTATCCTCTAATACATTATGTTCTCTGGTGTGAGCATGACATATCAATTAATCTTTGCAGACATCATTACTTGTTAAATTGAAGGAAATTATACTAAATTGTGTTGCCTGTTACTATATGTATGCAGCTGTCATATGATTTGAAACAATTAAATGAATTTAAATGACTGTACTGATTAGAAAATTTAGGAATAAAAAACAGGAGTCTTAAAGAAGAAATGGTAAGATTAAATAATAATAAAATCTTAAATTGGGTAAAACCTGTGAACACCACTTTATAATAAATATTGCTCATGGAAATTCTGCCATTCTATTTATCTATTTTTTTGTTTTTTACCTGATTTATCTCAAGCTGCACCTTAACAGTAAAGGCACATAAAAAATGTTAGTGTGTCGAAGTGGTGTACAAATGCTGATAACAATGAGAAAATGTAGAAATGCAAATTAAGCAGGTTTAATATATTTTGACTGCTGGGATGTTTACAGACTTTTTCTAGCCATGTTTCAGAGTGGAGACCTTTCAGGTCAGCAGTTCAGGGTAATGTAAGCTTAATGACACACTAGCCAAAGGTAAAGCACAGTCAGATAAGCTCAGAAATGTGCTGACAAAATTACCTTACCTCTCTGGAGTGAATTTCTTTGGCATACAGGGGGAATAAGAACTCGGACTCTCCATCCAGACGAAGTCCGCTTTTTGTAACTTTCAGCAAACCCATTCCTTCCTATAACATATAATACAGAGAAACACCATTAAAATATGATGATTTTACTCATTACACAGTTGCAAATGCCTAATAGGAAACCTTTAGCATTACTCAGCGTTGCATCCGCTGTTGTTTAGTGAAATCTCCTCTTGTTCACTACATTTATTAAGGTGGTGCTTCCACACTCCGCTCCATACTGGCATCTTGAGAATATGCAGACAATACTGTTCTGGGTGTTGGAGCCTATCCCAGCAGCACTGAGAACAAGGCACAGTACAGAATGGCAGTCCACCGCATTTCCCACTCACTCACACATTTACAAAGAGCCAAAGAGGAATCACTGATCAACCTACTCTACACATTTCTGTGGGAGGAAAATCTACACAAACAACAATAGGGAGCAGAATTTTAACCCTTCTCTGTCTGATTAATCAGTTTTTGTAAGATTAGGTAGTGTGGTCTAATTTATTTGAAAATCAGAGAAAAATTAAATGTCGTAGAAGAGAGAGAACTGGTCAGGCAAGAAATTGCAAGGAGGAGCAGATATCTTTAAACAGAGGCAAGGTTCTACAAGTTCCATCCATCCTAAGAAAGGAAAAAAGGACATTTTAATTTTGTTACACGAAAAGAAAGAAAATAGTACAGAGTCTTTAGGAGTGTTGAATGTCCCAGTGGACTTAAAAATTTGGCTGTAAGGTCAACACAAGTTAAAGAGTAATCTGAGGTGAGAGGGCACACAAGCCTAGGTGGGGAAAAAGTGGGATTATGTCATTCCTCTAGTATTCCAGGCAGCCAGAGAGCTGCCCTGGAGACCTGGGGCCTCATGCATAATGCCATGCGAAGAATTCACACTATAACATGGCGTACGGACAAAAGCGGAAATGAAAAATCCAGATGCATAAATCTGTGCGTTCGCCAACTTCCATGTTCTTCCACTACATAAATCCCGGTCAGTGTGAAAAGTAACGCATGTGCATGCGCCTGCTGCCACTCCCAAACTCCTCCCAGAATTATGCCTCTTTAAATATGCTAATCTATATAAATAGCCCTTAAGCTCAGCGTTCTGTGAAAAGGCAATGGCAAAAGCTCAGGGGGAAATAGAAGAATTTCAGCGAATACCAAGTGGAGGCAAGGAAAAACTTACTATTTGTTGGTTGATCGAGTTACATAAAGTGTTGGAGAAACTCGAAAGCTCAAGTTCACAAAGTCACACAGTGCCCGAAATAAAAAAAGAAGTTGTCAGATATCAAAGTTGCCGTGAAAAGGCAAGTCATAGCCCTCTGTCTGAGTGTCATATGAAAGCTTATTAGGGTACAGAGAAAAAAAATAGGCACACAGTGGGGAAAAAAGCACGGAATGTCTTTAATTACGTAGTTTATTTTCTCATTAAAGTAGAACATCATAAACTTTATCTTAAAATTGTTTAATTTACTACTTTCTCAAATCCCATCGCAACTAAAGTAGCACGTTAAATGCTTTGTTTTGTATTTGATCTTCTATGTCCTCTATGTGTGTGAATCACTACATGATTCTTAAATGGGCTTTCTCTTCTTCCGACAGGACACTGAATCCATTACATTCATGATATTATAGTATTAAAATACTGAGATGTATACTGAGATGTATACTTGATATACTTTTCATGATGATATGAGTTAAAGCATGTTATTAAACATAGGAACACGATGGCGCAGTGATTGTTCATGCCTCACGCAAGATGCTTGCTGCACCGTGCATGACCTTCGATGAAACAATTTATTGCAGCAGTACTGTTTCTTTCAAACGTACTAACCAATTCCTATTCTTACTTTTCTTTCTCCAAATACCCAATCGTCACACAATCAGCTCTGTAATAGACGTTAAGCCATCTGTAAGCTTAGAACGGCAATTCTTCAAAAATTTTAAGGAACATTGAAATATCTTTGTAGTACATGTTAAATTATTCTATCCATCCAGTGTTGCACCAGTCCCAGTAAGAATACAGCATGAGGCAGGAACAATCCGTTAACGGAGAGCCAGCTCCCTGCTAGTGCTGCGACACCGTGTCCTCACATGTTTATTTATTAACAATATAGATTATTTAAATTAAGTTAAAGTTTTACCTGTATAATATATTAAACACATTTTGCTGCATTTCCTCTTAAAAATGATATCATCATCATATGTAAATATGCACTTTATAAAGTGGCTCACGTTGTGCAATATTATAACAGTATTACAGTGAGGTAATTAGACTTATAAGTAAAAACAGTTCTACAACAGTTCTACAAGGAGCACTTGATGGACTGATTAAGTGCATTTATAGTTCTTGGGATGAAACTGTTTCTGAACTGTGAGGTCCGTACAGGAAAGGCTCTTAAGTGTTTGCCATATGACAGCAGTTCAATAGATAGCATGGCTGAGGCAGTGTGTGCTAGATGCTGTATACTGATCATTCTCTTTCCAATCAACTGCAGTACAGCTGTGATTCCCCACTAAGATACAGTGATATAAATACTCCGAGTGGTGCAGTGAGAGTAATATGGAAAAAGATGATCTGCTGTGACAACCCCTAACGGGAGCAGCTGAAAGAAGAAGAAGAAGAAGGTGCAGTGAAAGTAACAACGCTAAAGCAGCTATGGTATTTAGAATAGTTTGACCATTCTGTGGACCATTATATTGTTATAGGTTAATTACAATCAAATGCATTAAACTAATAAACAATATGCGGTTAATTTCAGTTTATTTATAAAGCCGCATCATGGATGTGGATCTAAAAAAGAAAGGGAAACAACACTGGAGCTTTAGCACTGCCTTGGTGCTGGGTGCCGTCAGTCTGCAAAACCGAGTGCAGAAGTTGTGTACACCAGGGTATGAGCTACTGTCGAAATGTGCGTGGCTTTACGCCTTTAGGTTTTATACATCGCGATTTGAACATGGAAACATTCATACACAACATTTTTGTGCATAAGCACCATTTATACATGAGGCCCCTGGACTTTAAACCCCTACAAAATTTATAAAGCAACAGGAGCCCTGGGAGCTGCTATAGAAAGCTTTGGTCTGGATGAGGTCTGAAGCTACTGCTCAGTCAAGATTTACTTCAGCTAGGGATTGGAAGGGCAGAGGACTATTGTCCAGAACAGGAGAGAGCTAAATATTTGGAAACTTTGAAAATGAGAGGGAAGCAGAATAGCATCTTTGTAAAGAACAGTATTGGGCAAGTGGATATATTTATTAGAGTGGGATATAATAACACAGTGCAGAGACTTAGTTTTGTTATTCTTTCACTTGGATATTATCATTTCATGAAACCCTTTGTTTTTTTATTATTTTGGCCAATTAGATTTTACTTAGTCTTACCAATGCCCCTAGAGTCTCTCCCATTAGGTTTCACAATTCTTTGCTCACTGTGTAAGACTAGGCAAGTAGAGTGTAAATACTTTACCTTTTTAAATAAGTTATATAAGTATCACTGTGGTACTTATAAAACATTTTTACACCATACGAAACGCAAAAAATAGTGTAGAGTAGAAGTATGCAGCATATAATTATGTAATTTCTAAACCTGTTTTATTCACCAAAGGGGTTTGGAAAGCATGAGGAAGGAACCAACCCTATACTTGCCCTGGCACAGCTATATAGTTCATCAAAGACTTACAGAACGTTTAACAGAACCCTTTCCTTAAAGACCATCCCGTTTACAACAAGGTGAAGATGATTTGAATGTCCTTTGCAATTTTTTTGTGGTAGGAGTCTATTCATAGAGCAGCAGAATAAAATTATTAGTAAGAACATAAGGAAAAATCCATTCTGTATTTCCTGTTCCACAACAGATACAAGACATACAGCAACAGTTCTTTATGTTTCTGTCAAAAGTTAGATGCCCAGATTAATAATCAATTTACCTTAACTCCAAGGATCTCTTTTTCAGGAATAATGGAATAAAGTGTATGTCTATGGAGACATTCAATGAACTGTTCAATACTACAAAAAACAAAATCAACTTTTACCCTTTAGCTACAAGGCCCCCAAACACTAGAATGATTTACTGCACCTACCAACATTGAAGAACCTCATTGGTCTAAGCTTTTAAATTAGAGAGGTTTACAAGTCTTTTCTGAGGACTCTTTATTTAATTCCTGCTCTTACACACAACAGATATTGCCTTTTTATGTTGCTCCTTATCTGACTATAGACTTTGGATTTAAATTTACTATATTTGTGCAATACTACATTTTCTGTGTTTTTAATAGAATATTTTGGTCTCTGTATAATTTCTGCTGACACGCCAAACTTTCCTCTTAGAAGAAGAATTAAATTGCATAAGCTTTTTCAAAATGTTTAATTTCTCAGGGTGTTCCAACAGCTAATAATTGAAGACTTTGACAACTTCATATGATTTCCAGAAATTAGAACAAATTCAGTCTTCTTAATTTTAATATGTTTGACGGCTGCAAAATTTGTACGTGTAAAGCAAGATTAAAGGACATCCATAAAACATTTATATTTCTTAAGAAAAAAGATGAAATCAGCATGTATCCTGTACCTGAGTATTATATTAACAGATAACTTTTCTGTGATTTGTTTAATTCACATGGCTGAATCTTTAACTCAAAGCTTTATCAGTCACAGCAAATTAAATACTTTATGCAGCAATCTAATCTTTCACAAGGTTTTAAAAACCAATGATTCTATATTTTCTTTCTTGAAATTATATACTATAGTATAGGTTAAAAGAGGAGGCTGTGGGGGACCCAAAGGAAGAAGGACCCTCACAGGACAGAAAACAAGTAAAAAATAAAATGTTTTCTAGCTCTTTTGAAAGGTGACCCCAGCAGAAATGAGTAAGGGTATCACCTGGCACGTCAGATAATTAGCTATTCTAAAGAATCTGCACTTGCTCACCTCTGGGATCTTCTACAGTGTTACCAGAGTTCCTAAGTCTCTTTACTCTGCAGTGCTTATTCCATTTACGAAGCTCTAATTTTGTTAAGCAGACTGTGGTTCTGCCCCACTGTTTCTGGTCTTTGCCCTTATTTCACACATGAGCCTAACTCAAATCAATTTAAAACGTATACGCAAGCAAATTATTTTTTGATCAAAGGTATTATTTGGTAATTAAGAAGAAAGCTGCTACCAAAAACAGAAGGCATAGTATCCCTCTAGGACTGGGGATCCTAACCACTGAGCTGTACTAATATTATTCCACCAAAATGCACCCTCATTAAGTGAACTTGCCTTTCTTGCTAATGAACTTAAGATGGGCTTTTCTGGCAGCAGTAGACAAAAAATAAAGCTGACATCAAATAATGAGGAATCATGTTAAGATTATTTACAGTCCCATGCCTAAAGGTTGCTTTCAGACATAGATGTAAAGTATATTTAATATAACACTAAATCTTCACTCAAGTTGCCAAGCAATTACTGTAAATATTGACAAATATGAAGCATCAGCAAACACAAATTAATATGACTGGAAAAAAAAAAAAAAAATAAATATATATACAAATAGATATGTATAGTCAGCAATGTGGGTGGGTTGCTGTTAAAAACAGTACTCAGCTATGCAACAAATGTTATTAGCACTATTGGCAGGACTTATAAAAAGAGACAGTTTAAATTCCTAAAAGGATATTCCACAGTGCAGTGTGGGGTTTCTCTTCCATTCCAATAATTACCATGACCACTGCCCCCAAGAATAGAATTTTTTTGAAGCGCAGGTTCACCAGCTGCCTCCGCTAACAGATGAGCCAACATGATATGAACCTCAGATCTTACAAAGTCAAGAAGGAAATCTGTCTCTATATTTGCAGGAGTATCCTTTTATACAGAAGCAAGTCCTTTTTATCAATGTTGTGATCATTTCGAGGTTTTAATTTTTGGAAAATCTACTTCTATAATTATTTGATGTCTTTCTGTTTTTTTTACACCTGGTAGAAATTTTAATCATCTGATTTTTAATATATTGTACTGCCGTTTAGTTTATTTGTGGGCATTGCCCATTTGGGCTATTTGTAGTTAAAAACACTGCCTTGTTTCTACTTACTTCAGGCTAGTGGAGGTGCCAGAGAGACTTTGAACTCACACCCTAGTAGATTTTCTGGTGACCAGAGGAAACGTAAATTCTTTTTGAAGAAATGTCATCTTATATTCAATCAGTAGCCTCAAACCTCTCTGATAGATCAAGGGTAACGTTTATAAACTCACTGCTCAATGACAAGCATTCAGAGTGGACCTTTAATTTGTATGACAGCAACCACCCGTACTGCTTTTCTTTAGATGTATTGTTTATTATATTTATATAAATTATATGTATAGTGTATATATATATATATATATATATATATATATATATATATCCATCCATCTTCCAACCCGCTGAATCCGAACACAGGGTCACGGGGGTCTGCTGGAGCCAATCCCAGCCAACAAAGGGCACAAGGCAGGACACACACAAACACACCAAGCACACACTAGGGCCAATTTAGAATAGCCAGTCCACCTAACCAGCATGTCTTTGGACTGTGGGTATATTATATATATATATATATATATATATATATATATATATACATACATACATACATACATACTAGTGACTGGGAGCCCGATAGAATCGGACTACAAATTCTACGTTTGTGAAATCCATACTTTCTCTGCAAGGAATTATTTGTTTTGTTAAGTCCTTGAAATGATTTTGTTATCATGGCACTGATTTGTGCTTAAAACAAACCTTTTCGGCCAATGTAATTTTTTCGAAAACACAAATTTTCAAAACAAACCGTATTTTACGGCTCTAATCAGAGTTGGAGTAATAATTATGTTGGTGTGGTCATTTTAGATTTGAGATCGGCTAAAATTTAATCAGTTACCATTGTTAATACCCAGCCGTCATTACTCAGTTTGCCAATACATGTCAGGAGGACAGATGCCAAAACCGAACTGCCTAAAGATAGATTTCGACGTACCAAGCAAATGGCGATGCGTTCTAAATTACTTACGGTTCCAGAGCTGTCGAAGGGTTTAAGTCAGTTGACGATGTTAGTCCTGGAAAGTATGCTCCACCAAACCAATGTTCCAAAAACCAACCGAACTTACTGTTACCTGCTCGAACCAACACCGACTTACTATACTCGGCCGTCCAGCGGCGTCACTGAAGCATTAGAACAGTCTTAGCCAATCATGCAATACTGCATCCGCGTTTGCCACGTTATGTTCTAACTACAGAGGCAGAGTCCCATTGCATGGTTCTAACTTGTATTGAGTCAAGGTATTGACGCCAACACCATACATATGGATAGTATCAAATTATATATAAGTATATATATATATATATATATATATATATATATATATATATATATATAGTAAAATACCAGCGCGAGAAGTAGTGTGTTGAAGAAGCAATTAAAAGAAAAGGAAACATTTTGAAAATAACGTAACATGATTGTCAATGTAATTGTTTTGTCACTGTTGTGAGTGATGAGTGTTGCTGTCATATATATATATATATATATATATATATATATATATATTTACACACACACACACACATAAACATATATATATACATATCTATACATATACACATATATACACATACACATATATACATACATCTATACTAATAAAAGGCAAAGCCCTCACTCACTCACTGACTCACTCACTGACTCATCACTAATTCTCCAACTTCCCGTGTGGGTGGAAGGCTGAAATTTGGCAGGTTCATTCCTTACAGCTTCCTTAGAAAAGTTGGGCAGGTTTTATATCGAAATTCTACGCGTAATGGTCATAACTGGAAGCAGTTTTTCCATTTACTGTAATGGAGATGAGCTTAAACGCCGTGGGGCGGAGTTTCGTGTGACATCATCACGCCTCCCACGTAATCACGCAGTACATAGAAAACCAGGAAGAGCTCAAAAAAGCGCTTAAGAAAACAAGCATTATATAATTGAAAGGGCAGCGAAACAATAAGAAGCGAGCGAGTGACATATACAACCATATTGATGAGTTCTGCTACTTCGGAAACAAAGCACGATGTAAACCTACACTTTAAATTAAGTTCATAGACAGGCTGCCGCTGGCGTTTGTAATTTAGTGCCTGCCCATATAAGGCCGTCCGTCAGCGCAATCCAATAGCAAACTGCCACGGGTAAATATTCACGGGTGAAGGACTGCTTATGGAGAGGAAGATGAGATGGTCAGGGTGGTGTTTGACACAAACTCAGCGAAACTGCGAGAAAGTTTTAAGTGCCAGGACTAAGGTAACATTAAATACAGCCACGGACATAGCACGAGATGGCACCAGCACAGCTGGGAACCTTCGATGCATGTACACCGAAGCGGCTCACGGAACTGACGAGTGCACAGATAAAAGCAACAGTTCCAAAGAGCTGAACAAAACCAATTACCCAATTGAAAAGGCAGCAAAAATATGAAGCGTCCTGATAAGCATATTCATAAATCCAGCTACTGCGGAAACAAAGCACACGGTGGAAAAAGTCAATGTCCCGCTAAAGGAAGACAGTGTAAAAAAAACCCGTGCATGCAGTGTGTCAGGTCTCAGATAAAGAAGAAGACGAGCTGTTTATTGATGCAGTAAGAAACGAGTCGATGAATGAAACCTGTTATCTTTACAACGATTGACAAACACGGAATGTAACTTGAACACAACACATCCTACAAATACAAACCTGATTGAAAGAAATAATGATAATCAAATCCTTGATGACAGCAACACTCAGTAACACTCACAAAACAAATACTGTATATTGACAGTCATGTTACGTTATTTTAAAATATTCCCTTTTTTTTTCTAGCTTTTTTAACACACTACTTCTCCGCTGCGATACGGGTATATATATATATATATATATATATATATATATTGTAAAGACCGAGGAGACAGTAGCAAGTGTTGGGGTTTTCCGGCCCCGTATATTGTAAAATACAAACAAAAATGGGTCAATATCATAAACAAAATAGTTCATAATGCGCGACGCCGACTCCTGGCGTCGCGATTTTATTGGGGAGGAGCCGGAAGTGGAGGAATGCGGGAAGGACCGCAAGGGAGGATGGGAAGGATGACGCCAGGGCAAGATGGCGGAGGAAGGGCGGAAGTATCGCACTGCGGTCAATCCAGGCCTATGGTGCAGGAAGGTCTTTCTTTCTATGAGGAAGCAGAGGGAGAAAGTTAATACCCCACCATTCCCTGGCGAGTGGTTTCCCAGGTGCTATCGAATCAATCCGCTGCCTCCTACTCAAGTGCGTGACACGATCCCCCTTAGCCCAGGACCGCCAGGTCGGGCGGACCTAACCGAGAGGTCGTGAATACGAGAGGGCATCGGCTTTGGCCTGAAGGGTGCCCCGCCGATAAGTGACAGTGAACTTATACGGCTGTAAGTCCAGGAACCACCTGGTGACCCGCGATTCACTCTTTGTGTAGGGACATCCACTGAAGTGCAGCGTGATCAGTCACCAGAGCGAATTCGCACCCAGCAGGTAGTAACGGAGGTGGGTCACTGCCCACTTAATGGCCAAGGCCTCCCTCTCCACTGCCGCGTGCACCGGTCTCCCGTCCATCAGTTTCCGCTAAGGTACATCACAGGGTGCTCGACACCATCGACGCTTTGGCTCAGCACGGCACCCAGGCCTGTGTCCGCGCCGGTCTGGAGAATAAACGGAGCCCAAAATCGGGCGTCCGTAACACAGGTGCCGACGTTAGGGCCTTCTTTAGGTCACTGAACGCTGTTCTGCTTTGTCGGTCCACACCACGTATAGGGAGCCTTTTGTCAGGTCAGTCAAGGGTGCTGCTCTTCGAGAAACGGGAACAAACCGGCGGTAGTAACTCGCAAGCCCCAAGAAAGCCTGCACCTGTTTCTTGGTACTGGACGGGCCATTCTAAGATGTCTTTAACTTTGGAGCTCTGTGGCCGCACCTGTCCTTGTCCCACGAGGTAGCCTAAATATTTGGCCTCCTTTAATCCAAAAACACTTCCGGGGTTTATGCGGAGGCCGGCTTTAGCCAGTGTTCGGAGGACAGCTGCGACCTGCAGTAGATGCTCCTCCCAGGTGCCGGAATAGATGACAACGCCATCCAGGTAGGCGGCACTATAGGACTGGTGGGGCTTCAGCACTCTATCTACCAGACGCTGGAAGGTCGCCGGGCCCGTGCAGCCCAAATGGGAGGACCTTGTACTGCCAGTGCCCGCTAGGGGTGCTAAAGGCCGCTTTCTCCTTTGCGGATGCCGTTAAAGGAATTTGCCAATACCCTTTGTCATGTCAAGGGTAGTCAGATATCGAGCCGCACTCCAGCCGCCAAGGAGGTCGTCAATGCGGGCATGGGGTAGGCATCGAACTTGGAGATCTGATTCAGACGCCTAAAGTCATTACAGAACCTCCAGGAGCCGCCTGGCTTGGAGACGAGGACAATAGGGCTGGACCAGGGACTATGGCTCTCTTCAATTATGTCCATGTCCAACATACGCTTCACCTCCAGTTCGACCTCTGCGCTGCTTTGCCTCCGGAGTCGGTAGGGCCTCTCCCGGACGATTACCCGGCCCGTGACTATATCGCGCTCAATCAGCGGTCCGCCGGGTGACTCGCCACTACCTCGGGATGGCTCGGAGTGTTTGGGCTAACTCCTGCCGCTGCTTGGGGTCAGCTCTTCGCGAGGTTAAGGGCAGTTGTGCTTGCGAAAGGGAGAGTGACCTACGGAGCTGGGAGCTCCTCTCTATCTCCAGGGCTTTAACAGGTTGACATGATAGATCCTCTCACCGGTCGACGCATTGGGCTGTTTCACCAAATAGTCGACGAGTCCTTTCTCTCCTTAACCTCGTAAGGCCCTTGCCAGTGAGCGAGCAGCTTCGAGTGGGAGGTCGGACGAGCACCATAACTCGTCCCCGGGCGAACTCCCTGAGGACGGAGTTGCGGTTGTAACACCGGCCTGCGCTGCTTGCGCACGAGTCACGTGCTCTTTAGGAGGGGCCTGATCTTTGTGAGTCGGTCGCGCAGTTGCGCCACGCTCCAAAATGTTAGAGGAGGGAAGAGCCTCGCCTCCCAGCCTTCTTTTAGGATGTCGAGGATTCCCGGGGTTGTCGCCCGTATAGTAATTCAAAGGGGAGAAGCCTGTAGAGGCCTGGGGTACCTCCCGTAGGCAAAAGCACGAGCGGGAGGAGCTGGTCCCAGTTCCTGCCGCCCGCTGACTACCTTGCGGAGCATCTGCTTAAGCGCCTGATTAAATCGCTCACCAACCCGCCAGTTTGCGGGTGATAGACTGACGCTTTCAGGTGCTTTATCTGCAGTAATTTGGCTACCTCCTTGAACGATCCGAAGTGAAGGGCGCACCCTGGTCCGTGAGGACCTCCTTGGGTATGCCCACGCGAAAACAAGTTAACCAGTTCCCGTGCGATGCTTTTAGTATTAGCGAGCGCAGGGGAACCGCCTCTGGGTACCGGGTGGCATAGTCCACCATGACTAGGATATACTTGTGGCCACGGGTTGAGGGCTCCAGGGTCCCACCAAATCGACCCCTATCCTTTCAAAGGGATGTCCACGAGGGGAATAGGGACTAGAGGAGCACGGTCCCTCCTAGGAATCTGGCGGGTCTGGCACCGACAGGATTGACAGAACCGCCGGACCTCCTCATTGATCCCAGGCCAGTAAAAGCGGAGCTTAATCCTCTCCAGTGTTTTTCGCCCCAGGTGGGCTAGGAGGTGAGCATGTGCCAACTCGCATATCTCCGCCCGGAAGGTACGCTGAATTAGCAACAACTTCCGCACCTCGCCTCATGGGTAGCCACCGGTACAACAGATCATTCTCGAGGACAAAGAAGGGTTCCCGCGGTGTGGATCCGTCCGCTGTTGAGCTGTTAGGCAGAACGATCGCATTCCGGGCAAAGCGCAGGGAGTCATCATTCCACTGCTCCCTCTTAAAGGAGGCCGGCGTGGACCGAAATTGATGGTCCAGGCCGAGAGGGTCTTGGGGCCTGGGCCCGGAAGAGTTCCCTGGCTAGTCCCTTCTCCGCGGAATCTTCCGGTCAAGGTCCGTAGCCACGAAAGGTCCCCGAGACACCAGCCCATAGGGCCTGCCCTTGTGCACGGCGTGGAGGCCGCTGGAGGGGTGCCTTTTCCCCTCATAACAAGATCCAACGAGGCCCCGGAGCGCGTAATGGCTTACCGCTGATTCTTTTAGACCAGTCTTGTCCCAGAATCACTGGGAAGGGGGTCAGGTAACACAGCGACCGCCATTTGATTGGTTCCCCCTTCCAGGTAACATAGCAGTGAGCGGAACGATATGACCTAGTCCCCCCATGCACACAGGTAACCAACAAGTGCTGTTTTAACCACTGTTGCGTAAGACAAACGGCGAGCAACAATGGTAATGTTGCTGCCGGAATCAAACAAAGCCACCACGGCGTGCCCATTTAGCAACACCACTCCCGATTCGACTCGCCAAGGGATGCGGCGGGGTACAATACCTCTCCGATGATGTCCAGCTGCAGTCCATAGGCTCCGGGGCGATGTGATGGGGCAGTTTGGCAGCAGGTGGCCGGTCTCGCCACACTTGAAACAGCGCGGCGGACCCGACCTCTCTCTGGCTCTGGCTGGCGCTTCTGCAGCGCGTCGAGGGGCTCGGGGGTGCCCGCCCGCCCCTGCCGGTTCCCGCGAGCAGGCTTTTCTGACCCCCCAAGTCGGAGGACCGCCAACTGACGCTCCAGGACGCCGAGGAGGCCCGACATGTTCTGATAGGCGTGTCCCCGACCTGCTGGGCGAGGGAACTGGGCATCGCATTGACCAGGCCTTCACAGGCCACCCGCCGACCACTTTCCGCCCTGCCGGGCTCTCTGGCCGTAGCCAGCGCCCATCTTGCCCCAGAACTCAACGCCTGGGCGCGAAGGGCTTTTCGGGTCAAAGACCCAGTTCCGCCATTCGCCGCCTGCTGGCCCGGCTAATGCCGAAGGGGCCAGTATTTCGGGCTTGAGGAGGTCGTAATTAGCGCCTCCTCCTCAGGGAGGTCATAATAGGCCCGCAGCGCTGGTCCTTTCAGGTATGGCGCCAAGATGGACGCCACTGACCGCTGCCACTGCGTTCGGGTGGCCGCCCTCTCAAACATGCCCAGGTAGGCATCGACGTCCTCCGGCGGGCCCATCGGAACCATAGGAGGAGGCGGCTGCCTGGGCGGGTCTGGTCTCGCCCGCTGGGCTTCCACTAACCTGGCCTCGGGCCTCCAGCTCCCGGTGGTAGCGGCTTGCGCTTGCTGCAGGGCCTGGAGCTGGGCGCTCATTCCCTGCAGCACGGTGTTCAGGTCCTGTCCCTCCGCATTCCGGGATCTCTATCCTGCCGACTACGCCACTTGTAAAGGACCGAGGAGACAGTAGCAAGGGTTGGGGTTTTCCGCCCCGTATATTGTAAAATACAAACAAAAGGTCAAAATCATAAACAAAATAGTTCATATCGCGCGCCGACTCCTGGCGTCGCGCCATTTTATTGGGGAGGAGCCGGAAGTGGAGGAATGCCGGGAAGGACCGCAAGGGAGGATGGGAAGGATGACGCCAGGGCAAGATGGCGGAGGAAGGGCGGAAGTATCGCACTGCGTCAATCCAGGCCTATGGTGCAGGAAGGTCTTTCTTTCTATGAGGAAGCAGAGGGAGAAAGTTAATACCCCACCATTCCCTGGCGCGAGTGGTTTCCCAGGTGCTATCGAATCAATCCGCTGCCTCCTACTCATGCGTGCGTGACATATATATATATATATATATATATATATATATATATATATATATATATATATATATATATATATATATCCCGCCTACATACTCGAATAATGGATACTTTATTCGCCATCAATGATTGTTTTGGTAAAGCCATACTCAGTGTATTCATTAGATGAACGGTAAAAAAGTAAGAGCGAGGGAGGATGACTCATTGAGGCATGCAGGCTGTAGTGCGCTGCCAACTCTATCTGAATTGCACGATCACATTTGAAAAACATATCTTTTCAAGTTCTATTTAGTCCATATGTGTTAAACTCAAGGGTCGCCCACATCCGCCCGGCGTAATTATATCCGCCCGCGATCATTTTATATACTGTATTATTGTTATTAAAGCCCGAGTATGAAGCGCTGGTAACACAATAAACTACAGATCCCATAATGCAGCGCTTCAGCTGCCTTGCATCAGGGTAACCTGAATGCAATTCAGAAGATACAGAAAACAGCATAATTAAATAAGAATCTGACACTTCAGCGGACGTTTAACCGTGCACAATCACAAAGTGATTTCAAGTGAAGCTGCTTTTATGGGAGACACAAATGCACCAGTTCACCTTGCCCCACTTCCCTGTTGCCAAGTACTGTTAAACCAAGTCACTACGGTGTTCCCAAATCGACTTTGTTGATAAACTGAGCGCCTGCGCACTGAGTTTGCACGCTTTGGTGACTTTCATGAACAAAAAGCCCGCCTACATGCGGCTCGAACCTTGTGCATGTTTGGTAGCACATATCTGTGTGAGAAGCTCTTCTCAGTGATAAAGACTAACAAAACAGCACACAGGAGACGCCTCACTGATGAGCACCTGCAATCCATCCTGAGAATCTCCACAACACAGAACCTCACACCAAACAGAAACGAACTTGTGGCCAAAAAGATGCCAGGCTTACCAGCTCTAAAATGACATATGAGCAAAGACAACTGAATGATTTGATTTGTTATTGCACGTAAGAGCGGAGTTATCCATTTTAACAAGCAGCGTATTGCACTGATAATGAAATAGCTGTGTGTGTATATATGTAGATATGTATGTATATGTATATATATGTTTATATATGTGTGTGTGTATATATGTATATATATATATGTATTTGTGTGTATATATGTGTGTGTATGTATGTATATGTGTGTATATATGTGTGTGTATATATGTAGATATATATGTATGTATATATGTGTATATGTATAGATATGTATATATATATATGTTTATGTGTGTGTGTGTAAATATATATATATATATATATATATATATATATATATATATATATATATATATATATATATATATATATATATATATATATATATATATGACAACAACACTCATCACTCACAACAGTGACAAAACAATTACATTGACAATCAGGTTACGTTATTTTAAAAATGTTTCCTTTTCTTTTCATTGCTTCTTTAACACACTACTTCTCACGCATGGTGGTATTTTGCTAGTATATATATATATATCTACATATATACACATACATATACATACACACATACATACATACACACACATATATATATACATACACACACACATATATAAACATATATATACATATACATACATATCTACATATATACACACACAGCTATTTCGTATCAGTGCAATACGCTGCTTGTTAAAACGGATAACTCCCGCTCTTACGCAAGTCTGCGTGGATATTATGAACTATCAGATAGTTCAAGTTCTATTTAAATTTTAAATAGAAGGAATTTTCATTTAGTCGACAGAAATATCTTTGGTAGGAATGGTAAAAACAGACAGGAATATTATTCGTGAATAAATCAACTCAAACCTTAAATAACTTAAAAGAACAAACATTCAAATTTCTTTACTCTTATGTAAATTTATATAAAAAATAAACTTAGATTTTAAATATCCCAAAAGATTTTGCTCTCCATAAAAATATATCCTTTCAAAATTATATAAATTCAAATATGAACATGCTGCATAACAAAACCTGGAAATATAAATAAAATGTGTTCCTTTCAGCAATAACAAATCAAATCATTAAGTTGTCTTTGCTCATATGTCATTTTAGAGCTGGACGCCTGGCATCTATTTTTGGCAACAGGTTCGTTTATGTTTGGTGTGAGGTTCTGTGTTGTGGAGATTCTCAGGATGGATTGCTGGTGCTCATCAGTGAGGCGACTCCTGTGTGCTGTTTTGTTAGTCTTTATCACTGAGAAGAGCTTCTCACACAGATATGTGCTACCAAACATGCACAAGGTTCGAGCCGCATGTAGACGGACTTTTTTTGTTCTTCAAAGTCACCAAAGCGCCGTGCAAACTCAGTGCGCCGGTTTATCAGCAAAGTGCGATTTGGGAACACCGTAGTGACGACTTGGTTTAACATTACTTGGCAACAGGGAAAGTTGCACTGGTGCATTTGTGTCTCCCATAAAAGCAACTTCACTTGAAATCACTTTGTGATTGTGCACGGGTAAAAACGTCCGCTGGTGTCAGATTCTTATTTAATTCTTCTGCTTTCTGTATCTTCTGCATTGCATTCAGGTCTTTCAGCCTCACTGATGAGCACCTGCAATCCATCCTGAGAATCTCCACAACACAGAACTCCCTGATGTTTTGTCTCATAGTGCCGTCTTAGATTAAATTCTGTAATTACAGCCACATTAGCTCCACAAATGAGACACACGGGTTCAGTAAACATATACTCAGCCTCCCATCGGTTTTTAAAGGCTCTATTTTCAGAATCAACTTTTCTCTTCAGCATCGTGTGAGCTAGCTTCGCAAACTTGCAGCATCATAAGCTAGACTTGATTAACGCGGTAAGTGTTCGGCAAGGCAGCTGAAGTGCTACATTATGGGATCTGTAGTTTATTGTGTTACCAGCGCTTCATATACCCGGGCCATTAATAACAATAATACAGTATATAAAATGATCTCGCTGGCTGGATATAATTACACGCCGGGCCGGATGTCGCCCTCGGCCCTTGAGTTTGACACATATGGACTAAATAGAATTTGAAAAGATATATTTTTTGAAATGTGATCGCGCAATTCAGATAGAGTTGACGCGCAGTACAGCCTGCATGCCTCAATAAGTCATCCTCCCCTCGCTCTTAATTTTTTACCTTTTACTAATGAATACACTGAGTATGGCTTTACCAAAACAATCATTGATGGCGAATAAAGTATCCATTATTCGAGTATGTAGATCGATATATATATATATATATATATATATACGCGTATCGCAGCGGAGAAATAGTGTGTTAAAAAAGCTAGAAAAAGAAAAGGGAACATTTTAAAAATAACGTAACATGACTGTCAATATACAGTATTTGTTTTGTGAGTGTTACTGAGTGTTGCTGTCATCAATGATTTGATTATCATTATTTCTTTCAATCAGGTTTGTATTTGTATGATGTGTTGTGCTCAAGTTACATTCCGTGTTTGTCAATCGTTGTAAAGATGACAGGTTTCATTCATCGATTCGCTTCTTACTGCATCAATAAACAGCTCGCCTTCTTCTTTATCTGAGACCTGACACACTGCATGCACGGGTTTTTTACACTGTCTTCCTTTAGCGGGACATTGACTTTTTCCAACGTGTGCTTTGTTTCCGCAGTGCTTGTATGTATGAGACGCTTCATATTTTTTGCTGCCTTTTCAATTGTGTAATTCGTTTTTGTTCAGCGCTCTTTGGAACTGTTGCCTTTATCTGTGCACTGCGTCAGTTCACGTGAGCCACTCGGTGTACATGCATCGAAGGTTCCCAGCTGTGCTGGTGCCATCACCTGCTATGCCCATGGCTGTATTTAATGTTACCTTAGTCCTGGCACTTAAAACTTTCTCTCAGTTTCGCTGAGTTTGTGTCAAACACCACCCTGACCATCTCATCTTCCTCTCCATAAGCACAGTCCTTCACCCGTGAATAATTACCCGTGGCAGTTTGCTATTGGATTGCCGCTGACGGACGGCCTTATATGGGCAGGCACTAAATTACAAACGCCAGCGGCAGCCTGTCTATGAACTTAATTTAAAGTGTAGGTTTACATCGTGCTTTGTTTCCGAAGTAGCAGAACTCATGAATATGGTTGTATATGTCACTCGCTTGCTTCTTATTGTTTCGCTGCCTTCTCAATTATATGATGCATGTTTTCTTCAGCGCTTTTTGGAGGTCTTCCTGGTTTTCTATGTACTGCGTGATTACGTGGAAGGCGTGATGATGTCACACGAAACTCCGCCCCACGGCGTTGAAGCTCATCTCCATTACAGTAAATGGAGAAAACTGCTTCCAGTTATGACCATTACGCGTAGAATTTCGATATAAAACCTGCCCAACTTTTGTAAGGAAGCTGTAAGGAATGAACCTGCCAAATTTCAGCCTTCCACCCACACGGGAAGTTGGAGAATTAGTGATTAGTCAGTCAGTGAGTGAGTGAGTCAGTGAGTGAGGGCTTTGCCTTTTATTAGTATATATATATATATATATATATATATATATATATATATATATATATATATATATATATATATATAGTGACAGGCTGTCAATGGTCCCTCAGTTTCCCACTGGGTTTCATGGGAGATGGAGTTCTACACAACCCTGTTGGGAGCTGGGGTGGCCGCCAGGGGGTGCTGCAAGAAGCCAGGAACCCACCTGGACATCACTGCAGCCCCACCCGGAAGTGCAATTACCCACAGGTGGTCAAGCACCTGGAGCACTTCCGGGTGGGCTATAAAAAGGGCCAGAATTCACCACTCATTAGCCAGAATCAGGAGGAGTGGTGGTGCCAAGGTGGAGAGAAAAGAGTGTTTGTGCTGTATTAGGTGCTTATGGGACTGTGTTGTGGCTGGAGGGATTACGGGGAAGACGTGCCCTCCAACTGAAGAAGAATTAAAAGACTGTTTATTTTACACGTGCCTCTGCATAAGTCTGTGCCGGGTCAGGCACTATATAGTGCCTTTCACTATACATATATATATATATACATATATATATATATATATATATATATATACATATATATATATATATATATATATATAGTATGTATATGTATGTATACTACCTGTGCTACCCTACTGACTATTCTATAGGTAACAATCAAGGATTTGAACTTAATAAACAGCCACAACAGGAAGCTAGTGTATTCATCTGAAGAGAGGACTGACAAGTGCTTGCATCGATTGGTTGAACACCAGATGTGCTGCATTTGAATCATCTGCAGGGACTTGGTGACACATGCCAGTGCCCAATGTGGTAATTTTCTTCTGTTTTATGAATTTGTTTAGTCCTTCATGTGCTGTGAAGTTTTGAAATGCATTCCCTTTTTCCATTCTCACTGCAAGCCCCCACAGATTTGCATTATGATGTGCCACTAGATTTGACACTGAAAATATCTATAGCATATAGCTGGACTGGATTTAAACTAAACTGATATTTTATTAATAGGTTTCTGTTACTTGATTGCACAGAGCACATTCTTTACTGATTGGCTATGTGATTGTGTTCTGCAAATGACCAGCGTAAGTTTGCCAGACATCCAGCAAGATGGCACAATGTTCTTTCACTTGATTGTATGCTACACACAAATTTAACTTCTTCCTCACAAGCTGCCACCAGACGGCCATAGCACATGTATAAATCAGCTGGACAGAAAAATAACTATCGAAACTTAAGCCTGTTATTAGATGATGATGTGGTTATTCATTTATGAGCCAAATCGTGCAAGAGAAAGAGGCACTCTACAGTAATTCTGCAATTAGTTATACATTCTTTTAGTCAATTGCTATTTTAATGACCTATTTTATGAAGATCAGCAAGAGAGTGGTAAATAATTACTGAAATGTTACAGAACAGTTTGAGTAACTTGGTTCCTAGGGCGCAAAGCCTACTGACACTGAAGTCTGAATTTTTGTTCTGTAGTAACTAATATGTGTTTTTTTAAGTAATACAGGTATTTGTACTTCAATAACATACTTATTTTGCTATGTTACTTGTTACTTAAAAAAAGTAATGTTATGTTTTCCAGAACTGATTTAATTTTAAATTTCCTCATTCACTTATCTATGGGTGATACATTTTCCATGGTATTTTAGTTTAAAATTCGAGATTCTACCTGCAATTAAGGTAGATATTGTTTATTGTTTGGAATTCTTTATTTGATTTACTTTTTAGTTAATTTATTTAATAATTGATTAAATAAATTTTTTGAAATTTAATTATTTTGTATATTTTGATTGGAAGTTTGGCTGTTATGATGCCTTTTGGTATATGGAACCTTAGCCACATGGTCTTGGCAGTCACCTGAAACACAAGCCACATTTGAACATTAGAAAAATTTTGAAGAGAAAATTCTATTCAGCTCCAGAAAGCTTCCCAATCCTATTCACTTTATTTCTCCAAATCAAAACTTTGGAAATGTTACTTTCTAAATTTAATTTGGACTAATTTAATTTAACAAGTCATTTAGTTTTTTGACTTGTACCAATCTAGGTGCTTCTAGTTCATTATCACTTATTGTTTTAATTGGTACTCTTCATCTTTGGTATAAAGATTCCAGTTATATTTACAGTATATCTGTTTAAGCCATATGCCCATAAAAGAATACATGCTTAATTGAGCAGAAACAATACTGTTCTAATTGCTTAATTCACCTGGAATAATACAAATATTAACAACGAATAAATACAATAAGTTTCTATTATTTAGGGAGAATAAGCAAATACAAGGCATAATGTGTGCAAAGTAAACAGAGCAGTGGTTCTGGTCTGGTGAGTGGCAGATCACCTCCTTCAACTGAAACTGATATTTCCTCCAGTGTGTCTGGTCCAAATCATAAAAAGAATAACTCAAAGTCATTGGACAAAGAATGAGTAAGCATCTCAGTCTAGGAGCAATCTCTGTTCAGGTCAGCCATGCAAGACAGAATGGTGTGTATATCTGCATGGTTTGTGTTTGACCATGGAGTGCTTCCAGACTTTAATGAATCAGGACCACATCTGACAGTGCCAGTAGCAAGAAATATGGAGAATGACTGCTACTTGAAATGTACCATTGCTTCCATTGAATCCTTGACCATATTTATATTTAATTAATTATCTGAAGGCTCCTAACTGTGTTATTTGTTATGAAGTGCTTTTACTCGTGTCATAGTTAAATTACATGTCTCCTCCTGGTTGTTGCATGTTTCTGCAAGGAACTCTGAAGATTCATTTGCTGATTTTGTTTAGCTACATTCATTTTTATTTTGGGCATTATTTTTAATAAACAGCATGGTGTAGTGGTTAAGGGTTTGAACTTCAACCCCAGAGGTTGTGGCTTCAAATACTGCTTCTGACACTGTGTGACCATGAGCAAGTCACTTGACCTCCCTGTGCTCCAATTACCAAAAGAAATGTAACCAATTATATTATAAGTGTTCTTAGTTGCCTTGGATAAAGGCATCAGCCCAATAAGTAAATTTAACTTTTGATAGTTTATATATAGGTAAGCATTTCATATTCTCATTTGTTGTGCTTCTTTTTAGTTAATGCTGAAGCAAACATTATAAGCAAAGTGTAACTTGAAAAGGTGATGTAACACTATGGTATACAGTAAATCTACACAGACTTATGAATACAAAGAAGAACCTCCAATTATTTATGATTTGATAGCTTTTGTACTATTAGTTGTAAAACAAAATTGAAGAAAAAAAAAACATTTTCACTGACATATGCAATAGCTTTGAAAGTGCTACTAATTTAGCATCACATTCTGGGATCTTTGTGATAAAGACAAATACATAAAACTGAAATCTGATGACATCCAGGCTACCTTTTATACTTTGAAACTTTAATTAAGACTGATGAGTTTTGTTACAGCAGATACTGTATGTTATCACACAGAGACAAAGTAGAAAATGAGGAATGAAGAATTATATTAACAACCGAGGTTTATAAAATTACTAGCAGAATACCCGCGCTTCGCAGCGGAGAAGTAGTGTGTTAAAGAAGGTATGAAAAGAAAAGGAAAAATTTTAAAAATAACGTGACATGATTGTTAATGTAATTGTTTTGTCATTGATATGAGAGTTGTTCTCATATCTCTCTCTCTCTATATATATATATATATATATATATATATATATATATATATATATATATATATATATATATATATATATATATATATATATATATATATATATATATATATATATATATATATATATATATATACACATACCTATCTACATCATATATATACACATACATATACATACACACACACAAATTATATATATGTGTGTGTATGTATGTATGTATGTATGTATGTATGTATGTGTATATATATATATATATATATTGTGAACGCTGGCCCGGACACACACAGACGGACAACATGTTTTGCACCCAACACACCATTTATTTACAATATATACAATGTTTATGCTCACGTGCACCCCCAGTGCCTTCTTGCACCGATTTCCCCTATGTCCAGGCCCACAGTCTCTGTGCCTTCCTGGCCGCCTCCCGTCCTCTCTCTCCAGCTCTGTCTGCTTCCTCCTGACATTCACCGCTGACTGGAGGGAGGCGGCCACTTATATAATGCTCCCGGATGAGCCCCAGGTGTTCCCGCATCCCTCCTTAGTCACGCCCAGCGCGCGAAGTGTCGGCTGTCCTCCTGGCAGCTCTCCGGGCGCCACATAAAGTCTTCCCCCCAGCACCTCCTGGTGTGGCGTGCTGGGCTCCAGGGATAATTAGGCACTGGGGCACCGCCTGGCGGTGACCACGGGCCCCTACAGGGTAGGGCTTCCATGCCCTCGACCCGTGGCCCCCAACAGAACCAGGACAGACGCCTCATGTCTGGAGAAGGCACAAGCCCTCCTCACGCCCCTCCTGGGCACAATATATATATATATATATATATATATATATATATAATGTAGATAGGTGTGTGTGTATATATATATATATATATATATATATATATATATATATATATATATATATATATATATATATATATATATGTGTGACGTTGCTTCGAAAGACAGCGTTAGCCACGGAGCTCAGCTCAGACCGAAATGAGGTAAATGGGAGGGGAGATGATGACGTGACTCCACCACCCACCTTAAGTGTCAATCCCCCACAAACACAGTCTCTCGGAATTTGCATAAGCACACCCCTTCACCTGCAATTTTAACTTAGTTACAAAGTGATCAAAACTCGCTATATCCAGCGTCCTCTCATTAAACTTGTATCCTGCATTACCCGTGGGCATGAGAAACGCCAGCGGCAGCCTGTCTATGAACTTAATTTAAAGTTTAGGTTTACACCTTGCTTTCTTTCCGAAGTACCAGCTCTCATGAATATGGTAGTACAGTAATCCCTCGCTATATCGCGCTTTGACTTTCACGGTTTCGCTCTATCGCGGATTTTATATGAAAGCATAACTAAATATATAACGCTGATTTTTCGCTGCTTCGCTGGGTTCTGCGGACAATGTGTCTTTTTACTTCCTGTACATGCTTCCTCAGTTGGTTTGCCCAGTTGATTTCATACAAGGGACGCTATTGGCGGATGACTGAGAAGCTAATCAATCAGAGCACGCAGTTAAGTTCTCCTGACTGAGAAGCTAACCAATCAGAGCACGCAGTTAAGTTCCTGCTTGCTGAATGCAGTGTTAACCAGGAAGTCTCGTCTCGCTCATTCAGCATCAACGTGTTTCGCTGTGTAAAGAGTTGTGCTCTTTTGTGTTTATCTTTGTGCATAGTCAAGCCCTTCATTATGGCTCCAAAACGATCTGCTACTGCTTCAGGGCCGTGCCTAAGCGCAAATGGAAGATGTTAACGATTGCCGAAAAGGTAAACGTTTTGGATTTGTTGAAGGCTACGATTCTTTTTATTTAAAAAGTAGGAAAGGAATATAAGATCTACGGCCGCAGTGTCCTTTTAACCAGGTTGCAAAACAAGTTGTAAGTGGATGTAATAAGGCAGTAGTCTGGATGGAATCTGCTTTAGGGATTTGGATTGAAGACTGCCAGAAGAAGAACAACGGTAGTACACAAATCGCCAGAAGTGGCTCCTTTAAGGGCTGTAACGCTCTCCTTTGTTGTGCAGTAAAATAAAACTCATTGTTATCGGACAAGTCATCGTGTCATTGTTGCTGAGTAACCATAATTAATTTTCTACTTACAGTACTTAGTACATGTACGTACGTTCAGTGTCACTGTACACACACATTTACTGTATACTATTTTTGTTGCATTGTACGTATTTATTGCTGGTGGCATGTCTATCGTAATGGCTGTAACATGTGATATCGGAGACACTCAATATCTTTAAAATAATATTTAGCTTTTATTGTATATAAACAGTGTGTTTATATACATAATTTCAATGAATCTTACCTAATATCTAAGAGAATACAAAGGGATTATGCTGTATAACTCTGCGGGGAATATTTATAAACAGTGTGGGAGAGTTTATAAGAGCTTAAAATATATAAAAATAACCATAGAAATATATGGTTTCTACTTCGCGGATTTTCACCTATCGCGGGGGGGTCTGGAACGCAACCCCCGCGATCGAGGAGGGATTACTGTATACGTCACTCGCTCGCTTCTTATTGTTTCGCCGCCTTCTCAATTATATAATGCATGTTTTCTTCAGCGCTTTTTGGAGGTCTTCCTGGTTTTCTATGCACTGCGTTGACAGTCAGTTCACGTGATTACGTGGAAGGCGTGATGATGTCACATGAAACTCCGCCCCCCCACGGCTTTCGAGCTCAACTCCATTACAGTAAATGGAGAAAAATACCTTCCAGTTATGACCATTACGAGTAGAATTTCGAAATGAAAACTGCCCAACTTTTGTAAGTAAGCTGTAAGGAATGAGCCTGCCAAATTTCAGCCTTCTACCTACACGGGAAGTTGGAGAATTAGTCATGAGTCAGTGAGGGCTTTGCCTTTTATTAGTATAGATTCTACTACCATGGTGTAGTATGACGGACGCCTGCACACTGGGAGGACCGGAGGAGCAAGTGTGGTCACAGCATTACCTCCCCCGGAACGCTAAATGGCAACCCCCCTGGTTTGCAGCGGTGCCTCGGACTCCCACAGGGCTTCATGGGAGTTGGAGTTTGGTGCAGCCCTGTTGGGATCCACAGGCGCAACCAGATAGTGCTGCAGCATGAGCTGCTTAGGCCTTATGGGCAGTTCTACCACAACACTCGGAAGTGCTGCCAGAAATGAGTCATCAAGCACCTGGAGCACTTCCAGGTGCCTTATAAAAGGAGCTAGAAGCCACTACTTGGGGAGCCAGAAGACTAAGCTTGACCCAAGGAGTGAAGGAGAAGGAAAAGAGAGAGAAGTCTACTGTGTTTGTGCTGTGCTTGTGCTGGGACTGTGTTGTAAGCGTGGGGAATGGTAAAGGCGTTTCACACAACGTAAAAAGTAAATAAAAACCAACGTGTGTGCCTTGAACTTGTGTCCCATGCTTGTCTGTGTCGGGTTCAGCTGGTGGTGCCAGCCTGGGTGGTCCACACATGGTTAAAGATTACGTCAAAGTGTACCATTATAGACAAAATGAAGCAGGTCTTTTGTAAATAAACAGAGAGATCTTAAAAAAATTAAAGTTAAACAAACCAGAAATGTCATATGAAAACTAATGGGATGAAAAACTGTAATGTTAGCCAAAATCGATATACAGTATGTGTATCATGACACAGATAATGCAATACGTTACATTTACATAGGAATGCCTTATCATTAAGAAGAGCTAAGGTATTTTCGAAAACTGCAGAAGAATTGTAGGTTAAGCTTTTCACATAGGGATTTTTTAAACACACAATACACTTTTTCTTGAATTGCCAACCAAATTTTAAAAACCACAAGTGGTCCAACTGTGGATACTTTAGTAAACTGACAAGCAGAAGTCACATGTCTCCATTTACTGTCATTAATTATTTATTTACATTTTTATAACTTTTTATAAGCAAGTCTCATTGCAGATTGATAGCATAACTCCTCAAATGTACCCAAAACTAAATTTTGGGTAACCAGGTCCAGTGTCTATACCAATACCAATACAGCACAGCACCATAAATAACATTTATTTCTATAGTGCATTTTCATATACATAATTTAGCTGAAAGTGATGTCCAGGAAATAGCTACCAGTAAAGAAAAACTTTAAAATAGTAATTTTAAAAAATCTATATTAACTTACATAACATAGATACTGTATAGAAAAGTCAAGTCCTTATATATAATGTGTCACACACGTGCACATGGCAGGCAACTAAAGGACTCAGAAGAAGGTAATTCCCGGTCACACCAGGGGGTGGCAGAGTGCACTAATCCTTTCTCATATCTCCCCGCAGACCAAATGCATGAAATTCTGCCTGGCTCTCAGGACGACATCACTTCTGGTTCTGCCCAAGAAGATGGCAGTTCCGGTTCCACTAGAAAAAGTTACTTCCGGTTCCACCCCAGGAGATGTCACTTCTAGACCAACAGAAGAGCCCACCTTCTAATGACGTAATTTCCACATCCCAAGAAGTCGTAGCCAGATAACCTCATTTCCAATTCTGGTCCCAAGAGCCGTCCTCTTCCTGCTTTCCAACTGTACTGTATATCTGCCATATTACCTAACCTGTTCAGTTCTGTTGTGGACTCTTGTCTGTAAAGACTTTTGCATCAATGTTTTCTTACAATCAGCAGCCAGTTCTCAATTATACAGGAGGCTGCTCCAAACCTCTTTATTGTGTCAAGGCTTGATTATTATAAAGAAGAGTACAGTGATAATGTCAAATCACCAGGGGCCTCATGTATAACGCCGTGCGTAGAACTCGCACTATAACATGGCGTAAGCACAAAAGCCGAAATGTGCTTACGCACAGAAAAATCCAGATGCAGGAATCTGTGCGTACTCCAACTTCCACATTCTTCAGCTACATAAATCCCGATCAGCGTGAAAACTAACGCTCGTGCACGCGCATTATGAAACGCCCCAAATCCTCCCAGAATTACGCCTATTTGAATATGCAAATCAATATAAATCGCCCTTAAGCGCAGCCTTCTGTGAAAAGACAATGGGAAAAGCACGGGGAAAATATAAGAATTTCAGCGAATACCAAGTGGAGGCAAAGGAAAAACATACTATTTGTTCAAATAAGCCGTGGTATAATCAACAAAAGGAAGTTGATCGAGTGACATAGTATGTTGGAGAAACTTGAAAGCTCACATCCACAAAATCGCACAGTGCCGGAAATAAAAAAGAAGTCGCATATCAAAGTCGCCGTGGAAAGCCGAGTTGTAAGCCCACTGTCTGAGTGTCATATGAAAGCTTATTAGGGAACAGAGAAAAAAGCCACACGGTGGGGAAAAAGCACGAAATGTCCACTTCAATCTCGACATTTCCACTTTAATCACGTAGTTTGTTTTGTCATTAAAGTAGAACATCATAAAATTCATCTTAAAATTGCTTAATTAACCGGTTTCTAAAATCACATCGTAATTAAAGTAGCACGTTAAATGCTTTGTTTTGTATTTGATTTTCTATGTGCTCTTTGTGTGTGAATCACTACTTGCTTCTTAAACCGGCTCTCTTCCTCCAACTGGACACAGAGTCCATTACATTCGTGATATTACAGCTCTCTGAATAACTAAAATACTGAGATGTATACGGATGTCATTTTCATGATGATAGGAGTTAAAGAACGTTTGTGCTCATGACACAAGCATTTAACTTTTGCCGAAATTGGTCGCTGCGTTTTTAGCTGTGTTATTTTACCTTTCTGTTTTATATTCAATATATATTGGCGTAGCCGTCACTGCAGTCAGTGCTTTTCTTTCCCCAAGTAACCGATCGCCACACAATCAGCTCTGTAATAGACGTTAAGCCATCTGTAAGCTTAGCGATTCTTCAAAACGCTTAAAGAACATTGAAATATCTTCGTAGTACATGTTTAATTAGTCTGTCCTTAAAGACACTCCCAGTGAAGAATATAGATTATTTAAATGAAGTTAAAGTTTTATCTGTATAATTTAACAAACATATTTTGCTGCATTTCACCTTAAAAATGATATCGTCATCATATGTAAATACGTGCTTTATAAAGTGGCGCAGGTTGTGTAATATTATAACTATAGTGCAAGTTTACAGTGGGGTGATTGTACTTATAAGTACAAACAGTTCTACAAGGAGCACTTGATTGGCTGCATTTAAAGTTCTTGGGATTAAACTGTTTTGAACCGCAAGGTCTGTACAGGAAAGGCTTTGAAACGTTTTGCAGTGGCTGAGACAGCGTGTGCTTAATGCCTTATACCGATAATTCTCTTTCCGATCAGCTGCTGCTGTGATTCACACTCAGATACAGTGATATAAATACTCCGAGTGGTGCAGTGAGAGAAATATGGAAAAAGATGATCCGCTGTGGCAACTCCTAATGGGAGGAGCTGAAAGAAGAAGAAGAAGAAGAAGAAGTGAGAGTAACAACGCTAAAGCAGTTATGGCATTTGGAATACTATGGCTGTTCCTGGACCATTATATTGTTACGAAGTTAATTACAATCAGATGCTACACTAATAAACAATATGCGTTAGTTTCTGTGTATTTATAAAGCCGCGTCATGAAAATAATGAGTAATCACACAAGAACAGTAGCACTGCTTTGACGCTGGGTGCCGCCAGTTTGCAAAACCGAAATGGAGAACTATGCGTACGACAAGGCATGAGGTACCGTGGAAAAGTGCGTGGCTTTACGCCAAGTGTAGGTTTTATACATCGCGATTTGAACGTGGAAAAGTTCTTACGCAACATTTCTGTGCGTACGCACCGTTTATACATGAGGCCCCAGGAGGACAGAAAAAGCAAAAAAAGAAAGAAACACTCCTATTAATATGGAGATACAATATGGTTCCAGTTCATTGCAGAGCACAGATACACACACTAGCAGTAACAGGGGGTGTTTTAGAATTGCACAAATAATCTAACATGCCAGTTTTTGGAATATGTAAGAAAACCAGAGTATATAGAAAAAACCCACATTCACATTGCAAAATTTGAACCCATAACATAAGATCTGTGAGGCACCAGCACTAACAAATGCACATATCTGTCAATGGTTTTCAATTGATGACATTCATACGTGTTCAAATAAAATTCAAACCCAGTGCTTTAAAGTTGATGCATCCCTGCTGAACAAAATATTTTACCCAGTTTAACTCATACTGCCTTAAAAAGGTAAACAGTATTATTAAATATGTCACTCATTATGAACATCATCTATTTGAGATAAACAAGCAGTTATTTTGTCTGAACGGTAATTAAGGTGACACTCACTAATGCATGCACTCATACACTACACCAGCTAAGTTAAAACAGCAGTTTATTAGAAACACTTAGATGAGATTTCATACAACAAACCAGATGTTCAGTTGAAATGATTCTGCATATAGATTTCATTTTTCCATGTAATGGTATTTTAAATACATTGAGAGGTCAATGATTTTTGTGGTTTCCTGAGCATCTCCTTAATATGATTCTGTTCTTGTTACATCTGATTCATTTGCTACTGTCTTTTTAAAGTATGAATATGGGTAAGTGCACTGATGTATGTTTGTTTATATGTATGCTTTATTCACTTACACAAATAATGGGTTTACAAGTTTGAAAAGAACACTGTAGGCTTGAGAAAGTAAAGCAAATCAGTGCAGTATAGTTGAAGTCAGAGAATATAATGTAAAATCCTGTAATATATCCATTTAAGTAACACTAAGAAAATAACAAAACAAACAAATGCCAATGTGTGCCAATGCCAGAATTTCAACTCAAGACATTGTCAGGGCAAAATAATTTGAATTTGTTGCAAAAGTACATCTGTAAGTCAGATTTCATAACAAGCAAAACTGTTATATCCTCAGCATCTTTCTGTATGTCAACAACATTAAGTTACTTTCATTGCCAGCTATGATTTGTTCTGTATTAGTGTGTGTGTGTGTGTGCACGTGTGTGTATATATTTTTGAGAAGGTCAGCTATGGTGGAATAAAATTTAGTCGAGAGTTGGGTTTTTTCTTGTGTGTAATGATGTAATGACCCTGTAATATAAAAAGCAAAAATAGAAGAAGAGGTGGACAGGTTGTTCATTGTTCTAGCTGGTATAAACACAACAAAAGTTATTAATACTTCCTGCTGTGTACTCAAAAATGTTTTTCTTCCATTATTATATTCCTCATTATAAAATGTATCTTTTATTTCTGATTTCTCAAGATTTAATATAGTAAATTATAAAGAAAACAGTATATTATATTCTCAAAGCTGGTAATTTGGAAAGCAAAAGTTTCTAGAAACATAAAATAAGAAGCTAAGAACTACAATAATAAATTATGTTATTTTAAAAAAGCTTGCACTGTGAATTAGATTGTTCCTTTAATTCTATAGGATAGGCTCTGACCCCTGCCATCCTGAGCTGGACAAGAGGGTTACAACATGGATGGAAATCTATTTTATATAGTTTTTTTGATGATTAAAAGCATGTGTATTTCTGTTGTTAATTATAATATTATATTGTATTTATAGATACAAGTTTAGTATGGACTAGGAGAATGGGGCCATCAGTCATATTAAGAAATACATACATTTGGACTGGCTTGCATTGTCGTCTTTATATCCTTGTTACCCATTCATAAATCTCTTCCTTGTTGATTTAGTACTGACTAATGTTCTCTATTGGAAATTCAGGTATCTACTACAACTGCTACTACTAATATTGGAACAATGTTATGATTGTATTCCTTCCACATAAGCATACAATAAAATGAAGACAAGAAGAAAGTCTGATCAGTTTATGTTCTTCACCTTCATTACTCTTATACTGCATTAGCAAAACAGTGTTTCAGTTTTCAAACAAAGTTATTCTCTTGGAATATTTTAGGGTGCCAGTACCAGCAATAGACAAATTCTGGTCTGCTGAGACACACTTGGTGCACCACCCCACTCACATACAAGGTCAATTTAGAGTCTGCAGTCAATCTATTATGCACATATTTGTTATTGTCTATATGTGCAAAGCATACAATTATTCAACTCAAAATTATATATCGAGCAGATATGTCTCATTTAAAATTGTCCAAAATGTTTCCAGGGCAAAATCCAACCTACGAACACTGCAATCAAGTTTCAGCCTCACTGGGTCACTTGTGTTGGGCCTGCACCAAATTAACATCATTCTGGACCAAAATTTTTAAGTGCCTTTCAGACAGTCTTGGTGTTACAATCCCTCCTAATCCACTAGCAGCCGTGTTTGGTGTTCTTCCAGATGGAGCTTAAAGTGGAGAAGGACAATCAAACTGTGATTGCCTTCACTACACTATTGGCACGTAGACTTATGTTGCTAAACTGGAAGAATCCTAACTCTCCTCTTTCAAGTCAGTGGGTAACTGATGTTATATATTACTAGGATGACACAACTTTTAAGGCAACCGATTTAAGTTGACCACTTCTTAAGGCAATTCAATATGTAGATCAATTTGCTATTTTATACATACTCATTAATTTGGTTATATTGCATTTGAGCGGTATTACTTTAATACTCGTAGTTTCTGTTATTTTTGTGATGAAATTTAAACTTTTTATTTATATTGAGATCACCCTTTTGAACCCCCCTGATATTTACTATGCGGTGAGGCATTTGTACTCCATCAACATTAATTATTTCGAGAGACATAATTTTGTCTATTTTTCCAGCGCATCGCGCACAAAAGCAAGGGAACGGTGGGAGCACCAGAACTCTGCTCACATCATGTCACTTCGTACCGCAAGCTGCAAGTAGTAAGTCTGTGATAAGCGGAATACCGCTACGCTTTCCACTCACGGGACAGAAGGACAATCCCGACCGCTTTTATATAGTAAGAAAGAAGAAGAAGATATCGCACAGTCTGGAGTAGAAAATCATCTTTACCTGGAAAACGAAACTACAAATCCCATCGCATTGCAAAATGGACGGGCGTGTGAAACTCCGCCTCATGTAGCACTCACGGGACGGAAGGACAATCCCGACCGATTTTATATAGAAGGATATTTGAAATTGTAAAAAATCTAATTCTCACTTAGAAGATCTGTGCAGAAAGTTTTGAAAACTGAATAAGCTTTTAAAGCACCAAGGAAGCAGATTCTCTCCCCATTTCTGTTTCTTCTCAATTTATCTTGATTCACTTATTAATTAATCTATTTACTTATTTTTACTAGCTTTAAGTTTTATGCTATTGCCCATGGTCTCTTTCTTAGTGGTGGGAGTTGATTTGTTTTCAATCCTATTTTTGTAAAATTGATCTATTTGTATGGAATGTTGTGTGATTACAATAAAATCAATACATTTATATAAAAAATGATCACTTCAGTCATCAGAATTTTCTTTCAATATTTTGCTCAATGCGAACTTGTGTTAGTGTAAACAACTTATATGTGTCACAGACTTAACCTTACTGGGAACTGGTGCTCCTGGCTTAGCCTCCATCCCAAATAGCAGACTATTTCGGGCCAAACACTGTTGACTTCAGGCACTTAAGGTTCCATTTTTGGCAATGGCAAATGTATTGTGGCCCAGAAAGAGCCCAGATTTGATCAGCTACAATTAATGATTTTTATGGTATATCGACTGTGAGCCAAACAAGGCCCAAATGCAATCAGTTACATGTCAAATATGTCTGGCACTACAGTTTTGTGCCAGTTATGGCCCAGCTATAACCAGCCACATTTAAGAATGTCCATGAATGTGAATACTGAGCCAAATGTGGCCCACATGCAACCAAGAACATTTAACATATTGTTGGTCAATTTTATTATGGACCTAAAGTGGCTCAGTTATAACAAACCTATGTAAAAGGGCTGCATGCATTTTAGATTCTGGACCAAACACTGCTCAAATGCAATTAACCACAAATCCAATATGTCTGGCATTGTAGCATTTTTTGCCAAATAAGGCCTAACACAGGCCTATTTAAATGGCGGCCCATGGGCCACATGTGGCCCAGGAGCAACCTCTGAGTGGCCCAGCCCGTGGTTCCGCCAGGGCTCCAGACTTCAACTAAAATGATCACAAATGCGACCAAAAATAGGTATGACTGTTTCCGATGGGAGTGTTAGCTCCTTGGAAATATGTTCTATTATATTGCGGCGTTTTAATAAACCTTTATTTAAATAATTCTAAATTATAACGGCGATATCCCTCTTTTCAGTGATAAGCGGCGACAAAATCACAGAAAAGACAGAATATACTTAGCTTGTTTAATGCGGCTCACGTTGCTGTACAGACAGGAGAAACAAGTCAGCTTCATTTCACCAAAGAGTTCTTTTTTCAGGGAGTCGGTCGTGTAGAAACTGCTTTTTTTTGTCACAACGGAGGTGGCTTTTGGACCTATAGATTCCGTCCACTCAGTTTCTCAAAGTTGGCAAGGCTCCAGCTTCTTTTATATTTTCTACACGACCAAGCACCCATTACATTTCCAAACAAGGCAGACAATTTCAAACAGTCGGTTCAAATGACACGTAGTCCTTTTTAGGGTTTACAACACAGCCTTCCAGATGTCCCTGTCTGTCATTATGCTTTGCTTGGCCCAACAATTCTGAATGCTGACACTCTATGCTAAATCTTGCTCAGCTCTTTATGGCATGTTACACAGAAAAAGAATGACAAATACATATAAAAAGATCTAAAACAGATAGAGTGACACAATTCTTAATATTATAACAAACTTATTATAAAAATGACTAATATCATTTGTACTTAGTTTGCCAGTGGCGAATTTTCATTGAAACTTTAAAGTAGTATATTGTAATAGATGCAAAAGGCTTTTTATATATATATATATATATATATATTGTTGAGCGAATGTGTCGTTAACATATGTGTCGGTACGAGCTCCCTAGCATATCCCTGAGCTGCATGAAGGTTGTTTTATGTCCCGCGCTGGGTATGAGGGAGTCCCGGTGAAAATTACATCAGAGTTGGAGATGCGTGCGGGAAAATATTTCTAAGTACACGGCACTGCTGAGGGGACGGCTGAATTTCAATGAGAGGCTGGATATGACGCAACTGGTCATCAAAACAAAAGGTAAGCATGTAAAACATTTAAAATTCCTCTGCCCATCATATAGGTCCTTTGTTACAAAGATATCTTTGCCCCGTGGAATTCAGTTGTCCCTTCTGACTTCGTGCATTCACACTAAGGTGTGATTGTCACCGATCTTCTTGTGCTTGTGCATCTTTGCATGCTGTTTGTCTTTTGATTTAACGCATACTCCATGCAAAATACCGGCCTGTCTGTCAGTAAACATGTGCGAGCAGTCGCCAGCCCACTGTTTCGTCATACACAATGATGTGATGAAGTCTGCATTTTAAGGTTGAAAGTGTATTATTGTCATTTTACCAGGGTGCTTAGTGATCGACAGCAGACAGTAAACTTTGTTAAAATGGTATCGAAAAATTTCACTTCGTTAGTTATT
The DNA here is from genome assembly GCF_016835505.1 of Polypterus senegalus. Lineage (NCBI taxonomy): Eukaryota > Metazoa > Chordata > Cladistia > Polypteriformes > Polypteridae > Polypterus > Polypterus senegalus. Next base: position 262,572,532 of record NC_053155.1, on the reverse strand, counting down.
ACTTCAGTCGTTTTGGCGTGTGCACAATATGTTCTGTTACTAATAAATTCTTCAACGGGAACTCGCCAACAAAGAAACCTGGAAAATAATTTAGTAAAAATAATAATAGTAATAATTATAATTAAGAGCAGTAAACAAGAACCTTCATTCAATCAATATTTGCTGTGACTATATTGCCTCATTTCTCTTAGGGACACTTTAGTGCAGTTTTAAAGAATATTTGTGTCTCTCTATTGCTTCTCCATGTACTCTCAGACTGCATGGCTTGATGATGCTGAGATCAACGCTCTGTGAGGATCTTACCACTGACACCTGCTTTTTCTTTGAGCCGAACTGTTTCAAATTTGATATCACTCCAGGTGCACTACTGCCAGGTTTTTGCACCGAACCCTTATGTGTGGAGGGGAGTCATTTGCCCTCGTTTCTAACTTGGAATAATACTTTTTGCTCACAGCTTTTCTATTTAAGACCACTTCTGACATGACTTCCCCAACCTGTAGGTAGATTTATAGTTTTGGCAAATCCTCAGCTGATAGCAGTACTGGACATCTTTCAGTTTCAAAATGCAGTATTGATTATCTGCTACACTACAGTACATGTCTGATTTCTGTGTTTTTTGTCATTAGATTTTCCTAATTGTACTTCTACAGAAGAGCATGGAAAGTACACTTATAGAAACACCTATCTGCTAGAGTTGTGCTTGGGACTTTCTTTGTACAAGCTGAGCACCATATTTTGCCATGGTATAGGATTCGAATGTTAAAATGAATAAAATTGGTTAACAGATGGTTGCATCTAGTCCTTGCTCTTCTTTTTGAAAACTTAATATACTGTTTTTTTTCAGGAAGTTTTTGTTTTAGCTGTGCTCTGGCCAAAATCATGTTATATATATAGGAATTTTTGAACCATACCTGTGCTCTGGCTCACTTTGTGTTTCACACATTTTCTTAAGAAGCTTCAAGTGTGGCTGTGCTGTGGCCTATTTCTGGCCCAATGCACACCTGTTATATGGTTTTTATGAGGGTTGATTTGTGGCTATGTTCAGGAAGCCAGATATGGATGAGTTCATCACCATTGTTCCATGGTGGTAAGTGGGCAAAATAAGTGGTGAGAATGGAGTACACCGTTACCTCACCTGGGCCACTCTGACCACACGTCACTGTTTTTAATTCTGGCATACATCCCATTCAGGAAAACTGCCCCTAACAGCACAAGAACAGCTAAAACCTGGCCAGATGAAGCATCTCAGCAGCTGCAGGATTGTTTCAGTAGGACCAACTGTGACATCTTTGAACACCCAGACATTGAAGTGTGTTATATTAAGAAGTGCACAGACACTGTCACAGTGAATAAACGTATCCGAGTCTACCCCAATCAGAAGCCCAGGGAAGTCTGGAGGCTGCTGAAAGAGAGGAACACTGCCTTCAGGTCTGGTGACAAGGTCCTCTACAGCACAGCCTGTGCCAGCCTAAACAACAACAACAACATTTATTTATATAGCACATTTTCATACAAACAGTAGCTCAATGTGCTTTACATAATAAAGAATAGAAAAATAAAAGACACAATAAGAAAACAAAATAAATCAACATTAATTAACATCGAATAAGAGTAAGGTTCAATGGCCAGGGGGGACAGAAAAAACAAAAACTCCAGATGGCTTGAGAAAAAATAAAATCTGTAGGGATTCCAGACCATGAGACCGCCCAGTTCCCTCTGGGCATTCTACCTAACATACATGAAACAGTCCTCTTTGGAATTAAAGAGGGACATCTGAGAGGCCAAGTCAGACTATAAAAGGAAGATCGAGGAACTCCTGAATACCAACAACAGCAGGCAAGTGTGGATGGGTGTCCAGCATATGACCAACTACAGGACCAGTCCCGGAGCTGTGGGAGGTGATTTATAGCTGGCTGAGGAACTGAACCACTACTTTGCCCAGTTTGAAGTGGATCCACCAGATACACATCCAGATACCAACAACAGCCCATCTTCACAGTGGGGGAGCACGGGGTGAGACGCACGCTGAGGACTGTCAACCCATGGAAAGCAGCTGCATCTGATGGCATCTCAGGACATGTGCTGAAAGACTGTGCAGACCAACTGGCTGGGGTCTTCACCAGGATATTCAACCAGTCTCTGTCTCAGTCCACTCTGCCCTCCTGCCTGAAATCCTCGGTTATAGTGCCTCTGGCCAAGAAACAGACCATCACCAATCTTAATGACTACAGGCCAGTTGCACTGACAGCTGTGGTTATGAAGTGCTTTGAGAAGCTCATCAGGAACCACATCATGTCATTCATTCCTCCCAGGCTTCATCCGCACCAGTTTGCCTACAGAGCAAACAGGTCTACGGATGACGCTGTGGCCACTGTTCTCCATGCTGTTCTGTCCCATCTGGAGCAGCAGGGGAACTACGCACAGCTGCTCTTCATAGACTTCAGTTCTGCCTTTAATACCATCTTTCCCCACAGACTGGTGACCAAACTGTCAGACATAGGACTTCCACACTCCACTTGCCTTTGGATCAAGGACTTCCTAAGTGATCACACTCAGAGGGTTAGAGTGGGCCCCTACTTCTCCACACCCATCGGCCTCAGCACTGGTTCCCCATAGGGCTATGTGCTGAGCACCCTGCTCTATACCCTCTACACCCATGACTGCATTCCTACCCACTACAGTAACATCATTGTTAAGTTCGCTGACGATACCACGGTTGTAGGGCTCATCTCTGAGGGGGGTGAGTCTGCCTACAGGGATGAGGTGGAGCGGCTGGAAACGTGGTGTAGGAATAACAACTTGCTCCTAAATATAGCCAAGATCAAGGAGCTCATCTGGACTCCAGGAAGAAGGCAGACAACATCGAGACACTCATCATCAACGGGGACTGTGTGGAGAGAGTCTCAGACTTCCGCTTCTTGGGAGTCACCATTAGGGAGGACTTAACCTGGGGAACACTGCTGAGGTAGTGAAGAAATCCCAAAAGAGACTCTACACCCTGAGGGTGCTCAGGAAGTTCAACATCCCTGAGTAACTTCTGGTGTCCTTTTACCGCTGCACAGTAGAGAGAACCCTGGTCTACTGTCTCTGTGCGTGGTTCTCCAGCTGCACAGTAACACAGAAGAAAGAGCTCCACAGTGTCATTAAGGCCGCCCAGCGGATAGTCGACTGTCCTCTCCCCTCACCAGAAGAACTACATAGTTCCTGTTGCCTCAGGAACGTCAAAAAAATTCTTCAGGACCCATCACACCCAGGACATGCATTGTTTGAACGCCTACCTTCAGGCAGACATTTCAGATTCATAAAGACTAAGACAAATAGACTGAGAAACAATTTCTATCCTTCAGCCATCACCATGCTGAATGCTGCTAAGTGGTCAACCTGATCTAGTGCACCTTCATGTTTATAATACTATACACTCTCATGTTTACAATACAGCTCTAAGTTAACATTGGATAAGGGACAAGTGCAATATGATGTATGTATGAGTGGAAAACATTGTTCTGCTGTTATGGACTATTTTGGTCTTATTTTATTCCCTTTTTATTTTAGTTTTAACTTGAGTAATTGTGATTTTTTTTATTAATTTTTTTTTTGCACTGGAAAATTGCACCTAAAATTTAGTTGTACAATGTCTCATTGCTACAATGACAAAATAGGTTTTGATTGATTGATTGATTGATTCCTCTTAACACTAGAATTACCAGAACCTACAAGAAAACTCGTAAATCCGGCCCACCTTAAATCCATTCGCACCTCTCCGTCAGTGTCGTTTGTCCTATAAATGTGCCAATTATGACAAGCAGCAAGCAGCCTGCTATTCCATCCCCCCCACCGTCGCAGAACGTTCACAAAGTTCTCCCAGCTCATGCCTTGTTTGATTGGCGTAGCAGAAAGATTTGCTGACTTATAATCAAGAGTCTCTGGTTCAATCCCGACTGTCTCCTTTATTTACTGTTTTCAGTAGTGAGCTGCTCTTATTGTTAATATTATACAATATATACATACATTTGATTTGTGTCTGTAACAGACCGTGTACATTTATAGTACTGTATTTGTAAAAGTTACCTTTTTTTTTTACCTTAATTCTCTCAGTCACGATCACGATACATATTACCGCCGTAGGGATCTGACGCTGTTAGTTTTTATTTGAATCCGGGAATAACTGTAGATGTGAGTAGTGTTTTGAGGCACTGGTTTTGAACTGGACATTCTCTGATCTGGAGGGATAAAAGCTGACACACAAACGCTGATGAATCTGCCTTCTTTGTATCTCACCGTCACTTTATTTGTTTATACTGTTTTATTGAGTATTCCTGCTCATGCATAATTAGTATGCACCTTATTGTTTATGATGTCAAAAAAAAAAAAAAAACAGAGACATAGGTATATATGATATTTGGAATTATTCATTTTATGACCTTTTATGAGGTCAGTTCAGCGCTATATGCAATCATCAAATTCAAATGTTAACAGTTCACACACACGCAAGGACCGTCCTTTCTACATTTACATGTGTACCTGTTGCAATGCGCACACTTCTCTGTATGCTGTGGTTTCTATTACACACCTGAAAGAAAGAGACAATATATGTGGCATTTTGAAGAACTCATTTTATGACCTGAATAGTACCAGTCAGAAAACATCATCGCACTAATGCAGTATTATTTGAAAACTAACAGCGTCAGATCGGGTATAAATTTATGCTGGCGCTGTTACTTAAGAGTCTGATCAGGAGAGGCGGGGGGGAGGGGACGGTGTTAGAGTGTGATCGTGATTGAGAGAATAAAACTGAAAAAAGCTAACTTTTACAAGTACCATAAATTTATACCCAATGTCCCATATATTTGTCTCTTTCTTCCCAACATTCAGGTCTCTACTGTCCCATTGTAATAACCTGTTAACCAAAGATCTATGAATCCTGAATGAATGTTGGGCTACCTAGCCCTTTGCATTCCAGGAGAGCCAGGTTACAACTCTCTTCCATTTCTGTCACACACTTTCTTGGCAGCACAGCACCCAGTCTCAATTTTGTGATATAAATACAGTAAACTTAAGTAAGTGTGTGTGTGTGCATGTAGTTATAGATGTCAGCTTCTCATAATTCCATAATAGAAATAAAAAGATTCAGAATATGAATGGATGAATGAAAGTAGGTGGATTTGGAAAACCAGTTGAAGCTCTGCTATATTTTTGGCTACACAGTAAGCCATTAACAAAAAAAACATCAAAATAAGAAATTCTTGAATAAATAAAATTAAAGTAGATAATAAAGTAATCAGATTTGTCTACATAACAGAAAGAAAACATCAAATATAAGAATATAGGAAATGTTTCAGATGGAATTACCTGGTAGAATATATGTGTTGCTCAGGCATGTATCTCACGATTCCTCCCACTAATGTTCCCTCAGTATTTGTTAATGTTACTTACCCTTAGGTACTAAAGTTTGGCCCATTCATATGTTTTTTTATACTGTATAATGAAAAAAATAGTAGCTTCCTCAGTTGGTAATTATTTGATAACAGCAATTTTAGGCACATTTCAATGAGAAAAAATAAAATTCAGTCAAAAATTATGACAAAATATACATTGTTGAAATAAGCCTTACCGGATTAAACCACATAACTCTGATGATCCATATTGTCAGTGCAAAGTTCACAACCAAAATGATAAGCAGAAGCAGAACAAACAGGTAGAGGCATCGTTTTCTCCAGCCATAGATCCCAATTTTGTAGACATACTGGCTCTCTGGATTCTGCAGGCTTGTGCCTTGTGAAGTTCTGGTGTATTGTTCCCGTACCATCTGCTGAAGAATACAGTAGGCATGTTAACATTTTTCATTGCTGAAAAATATGAGTCTATAATCAGCATAACTAACGTTGTAAGATAAAAGTAACGTAATTTAATTATAATTAAATTATACATGCATCCAATCTCATCTATTCCTCCAACCATTTTCTGAGCTTATTTTTTCTATTAAAAGAATCGTGAGGTATAAATTTGTTAAAAAAACAAAAAACTTAAAATTGATTGTTTGCAGCAGAATGCCTTCCTACAATTCATATACAAGGCCAGAAGTGTAAAGAGTAAAATAAAACCTAATGTAATCTGTATGAATCAATAATTTCAATTTATGCTCTGCTGAGAGTTTCAGGATCAAAATTAAATCTTCGATACTTTAAAGAAACCAATAAAATCTGCTACTGACCGACTATAAAAGTAACACGACTTCTAAAAAAATGTATACATTTTAGGTTATAATATAACTTTGCATTCCCTGTGTATTTTAGTTGTACAATACATGATAAACATAATTATTCCAGTTTTAGACATCTATCATCATATTTTGACTGCTCAAATTAAAGATATCTGATATTTAGAGAGATCTGTAATTATTATATATATATGTTATTATATAACACTTTTATTGATCAAAACTAGAATTAAAGATACCCTTAATGAACTTGACATAAAAATATCAAAACAAGTTTAATTACAGATATATATGCATTTCAAATTTTGACAAGCGTTAATAGAATTTTAAATATCTCATACTCAAATTTCCAATAGTAAATTTCCATCCATCTATCCATTATCCAACCCGCTATATCCTAATTACAGGGTCACGGGGGTCTGCTGGAGCCAATCCCAGCCAAGACAGGGCGCAAGGCAGGAAACAAACCCCAGGCAGGGCGCCAGCCCACCACAGGACACACACACACCAAGTACACACTAGGGACAATTTAGAATCGCCAGTGCACCTAACCTGCATGTCTTTGGACTGTGGGAGGAAACAGGAGTACCTGGATGAAACCCACGCAGACACGGGGAAACATGCAAACTCCACGCAGGGAGGACCCAGGAAGCGAACTCGGGTCTCCTAACTGTGAGGCAACAGCGCTACCCACTGCACCACTGTGCCAATGTAGTAAATTTCGATACCTTGAATTGAAAATGCTATACTAGTCAGTGTGGAAAGTTCCTCGATTGCATATATATCACTAACCATATTACAGATATCTCTTAATTACATTCTAAGATATCAATACTGAATTTTAGACATCTTATTCTCATTTTATAGATTTCTCAAATCTAAATTCTGACTAATCACATTTTTTACTCCATAGAAAGTGATTATGTCCAGTTGAATAAAATTGTTTTAATTTAGCATGTCATACTCTTTTTAGTGCTGGTAATAAGGCTATTCATATTGCATTTTAATTATAGTAATCGCTTTTAATGGCTGTCAGTAAGGCTTATTGTACTGTCAGTGTTCTGCAGTGGCACATGATGAAACTGCAGTTTTCTTCATGTTATCCCTCCTGACCTTGCAAATGGATCTAGCCATTGAAGAGTCATCCCCAGAGGTGCACCCGGAGTTACGACTTTATGGTATTTGATATTTACCTCATAGCACACCCTAGAAAAGAGATAAGTACTGTGAGAGTGTATGATGTTTTCTCTAACTCCATTAACTTTATCAATCCTAAGGTAAGTTTTTAAACCATGTCTGGTGGACATTTTACATCCATCTAGCAATTCATCAAACCAATATTCTAACCAAATTTACAGTGAATTTGTTCATCCATACAAACATCACGTCCATTTTTATCAAGTGTGAACACCAGGCACACTGGATGCTGAGCCACTGCATTGACAATATCATTAAAGTGGCATTCGTATGGACAGAAGGACACAACTCTCTAACACAGCTGTCAATTTCCCACCACACAAAGCACCCAAACAGATAATTACCAGTAGATGGTCATACCTATCATTTCTCTTTCCATTAACAACAAATCAATTTCTTCCTAACACTGACTATTTTCTTTGTTTAAAATTCACAAAGTCTGGGACGCTCTATTCCACTTCTAACTGCCCCACAATTCTTATTTCAACTTTTCTTGACAGCCAAATGAGACCACTTGTCAAATTCTTCCTTCATATTTAAAAGAAAACAAATATGCTTTTATTTTTTTTGACAGCTTTGGATTTCAGAGCACTAACTGCTTCTTCTTTACTACTATGGCCAACACTTTTCTTCAAAAAGCCACTCCTCACTCCTCCTCATGAAGGCTTCATTGCCCTCAGATGAGACTTTTATTGATGTCTAGTCTAGGACCCTCTCATAAATACTCTCCATGTCAGATTAGCACAACTGTTTTTCAAACTCAAAGGTTTGTCTTTTAATGGCAATTTTCATCACCATCTCAGTTGAGTGAAAGGGAAGGAGGAGGGCATCCCAACATCTTTGACAGTTTGGTTTTCTACGTGACTTGTATAGTATACAGCAGGCATGTCAAACACGCGGCGCGCAACAGAAATCTGTGCGGCCCACATGACGGATTCTAGTTAGCACTAAACTTGTACAAAATGATTACTATAGTTTGAGATTGAATCATTCTGCATATTCAGCATTACTTATTGACTTTTCTTACTTCTGCCTTATTACCTAAGCACGTTTTCCCATGGCATTACGGTACAGGAAACGTCATTTGTTAGTAAAGTTGCAGCCGCGAAGTCTCAACTGAACGGGTAGGCTGCGGTCTCGGCCTACTACCGAGCCACGAGAGAACTGCCAGCAATGGAGACTCACTTAGTGAAGGGCTACAGTAAAAAGGCTTCCCCCTTCACTGAGGACACTATTCAGAATGCTAGGTTGACGGGGCTTTGCAGCGGCGCAGAGAGAGGAGATACGCGGTGAGAGAGTATTACAACAAAGTATTTTTATGTTTCTGACAGTTTCCCCATATGACACAAGTCCACAGAAATCTCATTACTACGAAGTACATTCAGCAGCAGATACTTTCATTACAACGAAGTGACCATGAAATGCTTGAATGAATCATCCACAGACTAGTTAATTCTGTGGTCACAGCTCAGTTGTGGACATTTGCACAACGATCCCCAAACAGAAACATTCTAAAAAATTTGCTTTCTTCGAACATTCCTTCTACTGTTTTTATTGCTGTTTTTGTTTTGTGTGGTTTTAAGTGATACCTTTTCCTTATTGCTCGTCAACATTTGAAAAACATCCATTGGAATTTAACTCATTGTCACCCTTCTATAAAAAACGGCATACTTGCTATATGCAAAAAAGAAGAAAAATCTCGGGTTGCAAACGTATGTGAACTGCTGCATTTGAAGACGCCGAAAAAGCCGTTTTTATGTGCAGTGATGCTTGTTCAAGAAACATTCCTATTAATGTGACACTCATTCAAGAAAATATGAGGTTTTTAAACTCTCTTGGGACCCAGACAATCAGTCTCACACGTGGCAATAGCCCTTCGGGATGCACTTCAGCGTGTCATTCCCGTTGGGTGGGGGATCCCAAAAGAGTTCAGAAACCTCACAATATGAAGAAGAAATGGATAACTGTGCTGACCACAACATGCTTCCGCATTTAGATAATGTTCACGCTGAATTCCTCCCACCCAATTGCACGGCAGTGCTTCAGCCATTGGATTTGGGCATCATTTGCACCCTGAAAGTGTATTATCGCAAGGAAATGCTGAGAAAAATTCTCATCAGCATAACTTGTAAATAGGAGAAGATTAAACTAACGCGAAAGAAGCTATTGAAGCTGCTTCCATTTCCAACATCCTATCCCCACATGGCAGTCGAAGCGGCCCACCAATGGTAGTGAGTTTGACATGCCTGGTATACAGTATATATTGATAATTGTGTTGGTGCTATACCCTGCTCCAGAAAGCAGCTTTAGGAATTCATTTACACTTTCCAATTTCCATTCATCTCTCTTGTTCAGAGATCATTTATCGCACACAACTCTTCATTCCTTGACATCAGCACTTCTATTAACTCTCCAAGACTTCAGCATTCTCTTTAATACAAGTAAATTGACTCACAAAGTTATCGTCTGTACTCAGACTCCTGAAACCCTGCAGCTTTCAGATTTTTTCTACATCTTCTCAAATTGTGGATTTTATGCTCAACCAAGCCAGGAGCAAGCCTTGCAACAACCACCCAAAGTGGGAAGGTGATTAGCAGCAGGTAGTCAGTGTGTAGATGAACCGCTGAAGAAATTCTTGAAAAAATGAATGTATATAAAACTGATTCTAATCAAGATTATTTCACTGTAAAAGTGCAAGCCATCAAAAAGTGATGCAGTAGCATCTTTTTTGTTAAATTGAGTTTTGAAATTAATTATTAAAGGCATTGTGGTGTAGCATGTAAACTGATATGCACAATAGTGTTTACTGGTGCTGTTGGTTTCCATTCATATATGTACGATTGAAATCAGAAGTTTACATATGCTTATGGTGAATTCTTTAAAATTCAATTTATAACCCCCTCCATAGATTTTATACTAACTATAAATGCGGCATATCAGATTGAGGTCAGTGCTTTGTGGTGGCCACTCCAATACCTTGACCTTGTTGTCCTTAAGCCGTTTTGCCACAACTTTGGAGGCATGCTTAAGGCCATGTAAAATCCGTGGAGGTGTTATTAAGTGAGTTTTTAAGAATTCACCCTAAGTATGAACTAACTTCTGACTTCAACTGTATCCCCTTTGTGTAGGCAAGATTGGTGTTCCGCTGTGCTCGCATCTTGCCTTTGGCTTATATGGATAGTATTAATTGTAAATGATTTTCTTATGCATGCCAGTGAATCTGTCTATTAGGAAGGTCAGGTTTTGTAGGGAGTGGTATATCTGACACCGAGCATGTACCTTCATGTTTTGCAATTAAAAAATTCCATCATTTTAAATATTTGAATTCATATTCAACTTATTTTTTTTCTAGCTCCAAAGAACTCCCAACATCTAAGGTAAAAATGTTGACAGCTATGTACATCATGACATAGGTGCTCATTGGTTGTAAAAATGATCCATTAACATTTTCTTGCATGAAGAATTACGTCTTATAAAATAGTCTGTCACTTTTGCTGACAAGCTTTCTCCCTTTAACAACAGTTTTGTGCTTTGCAGAGTAAACATGAGCTTCAAGTTACACATCCCAGCTCTATATATTGTACATTCGTTGCGTCCAGATCAAAAACATTGGTATTTATTTATTTAATTTTAACTCTTGTGTAAATGGACACCTTCATTTGTGCACCTACATACGTAGGTGGTGGTGGAGTCCTACCTATCAAATGAATCAAATTGTCTTGTATGTTTTTCTTGTAACAAACTTGACATTTCACACACACACTTCCAAGTTACACAGCAAGCAAGTTCAAACAAACATCTGTGTATACAGAACTGACAGATTATGTAGGTCTATAGTTTGTTTACACAGTCTTCAGATACGATCCAAACAAAATCCTGAACAATTCTAGAGTTTTTATAAATACTAACCGGGCCGATATTTTAGGTCTCAAAATAAGGACATGTCTGAGATAAATGGATGTCTAATTATTCACCTATATATTTAATTTTTTTTTAATTGATGGGCCTCTTAGCTCTAATTATACAGCAAAAAAAGAATGAACATTCATGAACTTAAGGCTCTTTCTCTTTCTTCTTTCCAGCAGAGATTGTTCTATTGGAGCATAATCATTGCCAAATTAGCCCTAGCTTTAAGTTGGAAATCTCCTCACTCTAAATCCCATTACATTTGGAAATTCCTCATTCTACAACCTTATGCTTCTTGAGCTATCTAGTGATAGAATTAATAGTGCTACTGGCTCAAATGTTTTGATGTGAGAACCATATATAAATAAATAACTTACTCAGACTGACATGGACGGGAGCTCTACTTAATGACAGCTTAGTTTTTTTTGTGTGTAGCTGCGCCTCTCTCCTCCATGATTAACTTGTGCTATCTGGAGCTGTGGGGTGGGCTCTGTGGGATGGGTGTTTTATTTTGCATTTACATTTTCGTGTTAATGTTTGATTACTTTGACTTGTATGTTTTATTATAACTTATATTTTTATCTACTTAATAAAAGACAAAAAAAGAAGTAGCAGCATTCATGAACTCATTTACTCACACTTATATGATGTTTTAATCCATATTGTAGACTGTGTTATTTTAAGAATCCACTCAGGCTATGTGCCCAATTCAAATTGCTTTTGGAAGGAAAAACTGAAATGTGGTCAGAAGCAACATGGAACTTTTGAAAGAATGAAAGAGCAGCAAATAACATGAAATATTGTCGGGATCAGCATGGAGGGAGATGAAACTTTGTTGTTAGCGGACAGGAACGGTATATAAAGATCAGAACCATGCACAGTCGCCAGCCTTATTAACTAATACTGAACTGTTTAACTCGAGATCTCTTAATGGCAAAGCATTGGTGCTGTCAGAACTCATCACTGACACCAAACTTGATATACTGTGTTTAACGGAGACTTGGCAAAAACCGAACAAATTTACGTCTCTCATGGAGGCGATTCCACCTGGTTTCACTTTCCATACAGAACCTCGCAGCTCTAGACAAGGAGGTGGGCTTGCAGTAATTATCAGAGCAGACTTAAACATCAAACAAATCCCAATTGACTGTCCACTGTCTTTTGAGTGCCTGGCTCTTAAACTAATAAAGGAATCAGGTCCTGTCTCACTCATTGTTCTTTATCGTCCCCCAAATACAATGCATCCTTCTTATCTGATGTGATTGAACTTTTAACCCACCTAAGCTCTTATTCTCAGAGAATTATCCTTCTTGGTGATTTCAACATCCATATTGACACTACTACATCTAAACTGAGAAATGAATTCCTATCCTTACTGGACTGTTTTGACTTGACACAACATGTTGATTTTCCCACCCACTCTGGTGGTCATATACTGGATCTGATCTGCACTTCTGGACTATCTGCTGCCAATATTTACAGCACTGATTTGGGACTCTCTGACCATAAAGCAGTATTTTTCACTGTCTCACTGCCTTTACCTCCTCTTACCTGTAAACGACAAATTTCTTACAGAAACCTTAAAAATATCTGTCTCTATCCTTTCTGGATCCATTTCTGATCTTTTACTGTCTTCACCTATTCCATTAACACTAGATAGTCTTGTTGACCACTATAACTCAGCCCTTCATTCAGCATTAGATAAAACAGCTCCTTTAAAACAAGGAGGTTTCCTTTAAACGTTTAGCTCCTTGGTATAACTCAGAATTGTGATCTATGAAAGCAGCTGGCCGACGCCTTGAGAGAATGTCACGTAAGACTGGCCTCACCGTGCACATCCAGGCTTTCTCTGACCACCAAAGAGCTTACAGAGAATATGGCAGAATAATGGAAAGTACCCACGATAACCCAAGGGTTTTGTTCTCTGTAGTTAATAAACTACTCAAACGCATCTGGCCCAACTATCTCTTCTACTGAAATCTGTGAGGAATTCCTCCACTTTTTCCATAAAAAAATTAAATATCTAAATAATTCAACTAACATAAATACATCATCTGTTTATATCTCTCTCTATTTTCCAACTCCATCCAGCTCCTTCTCTAAGTTCTCACCAGTCACATCTGCGTTTGTTAATAACCTGCTTTGTAAGATGAAGCCGACTACTTGTGTACTGGACCCCATCCCCAGCACACTACTTAAATCCTGCCTTCATGCCATAATCCCGACTGTTACAACAATAATAAACTCATCCCTTGACACTGGCTCTGTGCCGCTCACTTTTAAAATCGCTTCTGTAACCCCAATGTTAAAAAAGTCTGGTCTTGATGCTGACAATCTTAACAATTTCCGGCCTATTCCCCATTTACCTTTCCTGTCAAAAGTTCTTCAGTGTGTTGTAGCCTCCCAGCTCACCAATTACTTAACCACTAATAACTTGATGGAACCCTTTCAGTCTGGTTTCAGGGCACGGCACAGTTGTGAAACTGCTCTGCTACGGGTAACCAATGATTTGCTTATGGCAGCAGACTCTGGACAAACCAGCATATTAATTCTGTTAGACCTCAGTGCAGCATTTGACACTGTCAGACATGACATTCTACTGTCCAGAATGGAGAACATGCTGGGTATCTCTGGCACTGCCCTCCAGTGGTTCAAGTCCTATCTGACTGATAGGCAAGAGTTTGTTAGTCTTGGCAACAGCAGATCCAGCTCAGCGCCAGTCACACAAGGAGTTCCTCAGGGCTCTGTCCTCGGCCCTCTTCTCTTCTGTATTTATATGCTTCCCTTGGCCATATTATTCATAGCTATGGACTGGGCTATCATTTTATGCAGATGATACTCAACTCTACTTCAATGTTAAAAGTGGAACTTCATCAGAGCTTTCTCAGCTCACAACCTGCCTTAGTGAAATTAAAACCTGGATGGAGCAGAACTCTTTAAAATTAAATTGCAACAAAACTGAACTCCTGCAAATTGGGACTAAAATGCAACTTAATAAAATGAGCTCCTTCCCAGTCCATCTTGGTGGTGATCTCATCAGACCTGCCTCTACTGCAAAGAATCTTGGTGTCATTTTTGATTCCTCCCTCTCTTATTCCACCCACATAAATCACATTAAGAAACTTTCTTACTTTCACCTCTGTAACATATCCCATGTTCACTCCTTCCTCTCCTTTTATAATGCTGAGAAACTTGTCCATGCTTTTATCACATCTCGCATCGATTATCGTAACTCACTGCTGGCAGGTGTCCTTCTAATCTTATATCACAGCTCCAGCTTATTCAAAACTCAGCTGCAAGAGTCCCCACTCGAACCAGCAGCAGCGAGCACATCACACCCATCCTGCTCCGTCTTCACTGGCTCCCTGTGTCTTACAGAATCGAATATAAAATCCTACTAATAACCTACAAAGCCTTAAATAACCTTGCGCCAAACTACATCAGTGACCTTCTCCATCACTATGTGCCTGCCAGCCCACCAAGGTCCTCTGATTCTGGTAATCTTGTTGTGCCCCACACTAATCTACACTTCATGGGTGACAGGGCCTTCAGCTGTATAGTGCCCAGACTCTGGAAAGACCTACCGAAATTAATCAGATCAGCTGACTCCATGAATTCTTTTAAAAAACAACTCAAAACTCATCTGTTCAGGAAGGCTTTTAGCTCTACTTGACTTTATTACCCTTCTCTCAGTTTACCTCTCTGTCAAGATGCTCATGTAACCTGTATGTGTGTGTGTGCTAGACCATCAATTATGTTGTCTGTTAGGCTTTCTCTGAATTTACTGTCTTAATCTTCTTTATTTATTTATTTGGTTTGTACAATGCTATATACTGTATACCCTGCTATTCTTTTTTATATTCTGCAAGTGCCTTGAGCATGGGAAAGGCGCTATATAAATGTATTAAAGTAAGTGCAACACATCTTGGCTTTCTTCAAGATGATTCACCAACATATTTTCTCCTCAGACACTAGAGGAAAAGTATATTTTTCCATAGGTGCACAAAAGCATCTATCTCTACTAGCAGTACAGAATTCTGCACCTGTTCTGCTCAGGACAGCAAAGTACAGTAAAGTGTGGTAAATATAATTTAGAATATTACTGCAATACAATACACTTCTCCTTTGGACAGATATGCTGCCTTAATTCAAAATTAAATTCACTTAATTTTTATTTAGCATGCCTTCTTTACTGAGAGTACGCTCAGAGTACTGTAACAAATTCACAGCTAAATACAATTACAAGCTTTGCAAATTACGTAACAAATACACATAAAAACACAGATTTTGTTTTGAACACATAGGAAAAGAAAACAGTTTTCAAAATGATAACAAAAAAATAGAACCTAACTATATTTGTCCAATAATGTAACTGGTCAGGTAACAATGGAGGAGAAGAATACAAAAGCTGCAGAAAGAAGCATCCCTGGAGAAAATAAATCTCTGCAATACAAAATCATAGTCCTTAGGAAGCCAAACAGTATTAATCAAAGACCAGTAACATATTACTGTAGTGTTTTTATATTTCCCAGTACAGAAGTGTAATGCGTTGCCAAATTTTATTCCAGCAGCCACCTTAAGGTTACTAACTTAACTAGTATTTTATTACCCATGTTACATGCTTCTCTGCAAATATTATGTAAATCTTGTAAACCTCTTTAAGGGCAGGCATTCCATCTCGTACAACAGTCCAGGATACAAGTGTAGCTACCCGATCTGCATCCCCAACCTGATTTGAACAGCACATGTACAATATTTTCAAATGGATCTAAAGTAAACTGAATTTTAATGATTCTGTCAGAAGGGCTCTGGAGATGTGTATTATATTAGATGATAACTCATAGCTCAATTTACTTTGGGATTGTATTGAGGTCAAACCTGTCTTTAAGATTTTGAGTTTTCTTTTGACGGATAACAACTTTTTAGTTTTGCAATGCATTGAAAGAATATGTGTGTGTTCAGGATGTCTTATGATTAAATGTATGACAGCTGCATTAATATTTGTATTCATTGTAATGTACAGCCTCATGATCAAAGAGCTCTTAGGTAATTTGATATACAGCAGCAACAAGACTTTGATATTCAATGAAATTAAAACACTATAAGCATCATGGGTCATAAAATGTAGTGTTGTATGCTGACATGCATTTCAATTTTTCTGTCACATCTCATTAATGTTCTTGCAAAAATAAAGAAATCTCTGTGCAAGTAAGTTAACTGAATCTGTATCTTAGTTGTTAGATTATGCAAGATTCTTAATTACAACGAGGGGGCTTTGCCCCTTGCTTGTTTCGCTCGCCAACCCCCGTTTTTGTTTTTTCGGATACAGTATACACTTTTAAGAGATTGTTTTTTCTTTGAATTGTTGCTATTTCATTAGTTTCACTTTTACTTCAGAACTTCTATAAAAACAATATTTGGAATGTTTTGAGTCAAAATGTGCTGAATCTTATTAATGAGGTCAGTGAGACATGTGTTTAATGACTTTGTACCATAATTCAGGATATGTTTCTCTGTTTGGAATTTCAACACAGACAAAACAATCTACATCATCAGCAGTTAATTTTTTTTTTTTGCAAAGTAACCAATAAATGCATGTGAGGTAAACTCCATTTTTTAAATTCTCTTGACTTAAACTTCAAAGCCTTACAATATTTACATACTTCTGAAATATCAACTGTGTCCAAATATTCAATCTCTATTTTCCTTTTTGTTACTTCTCCGAGTAATAATTTCTCTTTCATTGCGCTAATGCAATATTTACTTTCTTTGTTTTGACAGTTGTTTTTTTTCTGCTTTCGTATTCTGTATCTTGATCTGCATGTGTTTCGCGCCAATGTTTTTTTTTAGTCTTTTGAATTTCAGTTTTCATTATCTCTAACCTGCTTTGCATGTGTTTGGCCTGTTTGTTTTTAAACCTCTTTATGACGTTTTATTTTGTTTTCTACTTTCTTTTATTTCTGACCTCTCTTTATCCTGCTTTTTTTCCAATGACAACTGGTCCGTGTTGATTATTTTCTCTTTTTCGAGTGATAATTTCCGTCTGTTTACACTACTGAGCTCTTTACTTTCTTTTTTTTATACTTTCTAATTTTCCTACTTTCATATTATTTACCTTTCTCCACATGTGTATTGCGCCAAAGTTTTTATTTTGAGCCTTTCGAATTTCACTACTTTCATAAACTCTAACCTGCTCTGCATGTGTATAGCGCCAACGTCCGGATTGGACGTGATTTATTTCAATTCCACTTGTTCCAAGCTAATAATTACTTTCCTTATTTTCTGAATTTACACCTAGATAATTCTTTTTCTTTTTAGTCTCTCCAACTGTTTTGAGTCTCTTATCTCTGCACTGCTTTCTTCTTCACTTAGTCATCTACATTTCATTTATAACATATTGTCCTTATACGCTTCATATGCGCTGACAGCCCTGGATCTGTCTGTGCTCAAAGCCAAAACACGATTCAGTGTGTTGCTGCCTGTTCTCTTATTTGATATTGGTTGTAAGTAAGGTGTGTCTTGCAAGAATCTCATGTTCACTTCACTGCCGTTCGTGTTGTGAAGAGGGGGGCTGAACACACCATAAGTTGAAGTGGTCACTCCTCCGAAACCCCCTCCTAAACGGTGATACAATGGGAAACAAATACAGTTTTTTTTATTACCTCCTCTTTCCTGGATCACCTGCTGGCTTTCTGCTGCTGATGTGCCGCGTGATCTGCATCTCAAGTGGCGCTTCGAACACTTAAAAGTCTGTACAGCAGCTATCCTACTCTTTGTCTTTAAATTTTCTGCTCCGGGCGTGGTTAAACCTCTTGGCACAAAGTCTCGTCTCGAAGGACGTGAGTTCTTGATATTTTTTACTTTAGAATTTAAAAATGGAATAAGAATCTGAAAAACTAAGTTAAAGTTCAACAAATTCTGAAAAGAATGATACCAAACATATACAGTGGTGTGAAAAACTATTTGCCCCCTTCCTGATTTCTTATTCTTTTGCATGTTTGTCACACAAAATGTTTCTGATCATCAAACACATTTAACCATTAGTCAAATATAACACAAGTAAACACAAAATGCAGTTTTTAAATGAGGGTTTTTATTATTTAGGGAGAAAAAAAAATCCAAACCTACATGGCCCTGTGTGAAAAAGTAATTGCCTCCTGAACCTAATAACTGGTTGGGCCACCCTTAGCAGCAATAACTGCAATCAAGCGTTTGCGATAACTTGCAATGAGTCTTTTACAGCTCTGAGGAATTTTGGCCCACTCATCTTTGCAGAATTGTTGTAATTCAGCTTTATTTGAGGGTTTTCTAGCATTAACCGCCTTTTTAAGGTCATGCCATAGCATCTCAATTGGATTCAGGTCAGGACTTTGACTAGGCCACTCCAAAGTCTTCATTTTGTTTTTCTTCAGCCATTAAGAGGTGGATTTGCTGGTGTGTTTTGGGTCATTGTCCTGTTGCAGCACCCAAGATCGCTTGAGTTGACGAACAGATGGCCGGACATTCTCCTTCAGGATTTTTTGGTAGACAGTAGAATTCATGGTTCCATCTATCACAGCAAGCCTTCCAGGTCCTGAAGCAGCAGAACAACCCCAGACCATCACACTACCACCACCATATTTTACTGTTGGTATGATGATCTTTTTCTGAAATGCTGTGTTCCTTTTACACCAGATGTAACGGACATTTGCCTTCAAAAGTTCAACTTTTGTCTCATCAGTCCACAAGGTATTTTCCCAAAAGTCTTGGCAATCATTGAGATGTTTCTTAGCAAAATTGAGACGAGCCCTAATGTTCTTTTGCTTAACAGTGGTT
This sequence comes from Polypterus senegalus, assembly GCF_016835505.1. Lineage (NCBI taxonomy): Eukaryota > Metazoa > Chordata > Cladistia > Polypteriformes > Polypteridae > Polypterus > Polypterus senegalus. The sequence continues at coordinate 262,553,397 of NC_053155.1, read as the reverse complement.
TGCGTCTTGGAAATCTGCCATGCAGGCCGTTTTGCCCAGTCTCTTTCTTATGGTGAAGTCGTGAACACTGACCTTAATTGAGGCAAGTGAGGCCTGCAGTTCTTTAGACATTGTCCTGGGGTCTTTTGTGAACTCTCGGATGAGTCGTCTCTGCGCTCTTGGGGTAATTTTGGTGGGCCGGCCACTCCTGGGAAGGTTCACCACTGTTCCATGTTTTTGCCATTTGTGGATAATGGCTCTCACTGTGGTTCGATGGAGTCCCAAAGCTTTAGAAATGGCTTTATAACCTTTACCAGACTGATAGATCTCAATTACTTTTGTTCTCATTTGATCCTGAATTTCTTTGGATCTTGGCATGATGTCTAGCTTTTGAGGTGCTTTTGGTCTACTTCTCTGTGTCAGGCAGCTCCTATTTAAGTGATTTCTTGATTGAAACAGGTGTGGCAGTAATCAGGCCTGGGGGTGGCTACAGGAATTGAACTCAGGTGTGATACACCACAGTTAGGTTATTTTTAACAAGGGGGCAATTACTTTTTCACATAGGGCCATGTAAGTTTGGATTTTTTTTCTCCTTAAATAATAAAAACACATCATTTAAAAACTGCATTTTGTGTTTACTTGTGTTATATTTGACTAATGGTTAAATGTGTTTAATGATCAGAAACATTTTATGTGACAAACATGCAAAAGCATAAGAAATCAGGGAGGGGGCAAATAGTTTTTCACACCACTGTATATGTAGGTTTTTAAAATAAGCCCGATTTTAAATGTGACAAAAACGTGACATAAAAAAAAAATCACATAAAATAGTTGCACAAAATCGTTGCACTTTTAGGCTTAGGATTTTATATATATATATATATATATATATATATATATATATATATATATATATATATATATACACTAGCAAAATACCCGCGCTTCGCAGCGGCGTATAACTGCCTTAAAATTTTTATTAAGAAGAAAAGTATACCTTTTTAAACTGAGGGAAAATATACCAATTTCACTCTTATAGTGCTCCTGTGTAGTATAATTATCTCCTGTACCATCATCAGTCCACACCTTGAACCTGTCCCAGTCATTCAATACATAAGACACAATGTTCCTTCGGATATCAAGAGTGAACCTGATATGGCCGTGCAATATGTAACAAAGAGAATGGAAAAGGTTGTTGCCATCTCCGGGCATGGAAACCACTCGGTAAGTGACAGTTCTTTGATGGATGGTGATCACCTCGATAGACATGTTAATGGGGGTACGGATGGAACGATAAAGGAAATGGATACCTGAACAAAGTAAAGTAAGTCTAAAATACCTATACAATATCTATAATCATAATAAACTAACAATAAAACATCAGAAAAGCCGTGGATTAAATAAAAAGGCTGTAGTTATCAGCAGGGAGACGTGAACCCGTGGCGAAGCAAGGAAGGGAATGTAGAGACCGGAGCGACGGACAGCCTTATATAGGCAGGCAGCCAACAACATGGGAGGCGTTGGGATGGGGGACCCAACGGCGCCTTACACGGTGATTGATCTGCAGGCTACGGACGTATATATGTACGTAAGTAGGATTCCGTTAGCGTTGGGAACCCGCGTACCAAATTTCTTGAAGATTGGCCCATAAGTAACAAAGACTGTTGAAAAGTTCAATATGGCGGCCGACAGTGGCATCATACCACCAAAATAAGTACGTACATTGGTTTCGGTTAGTGCAGGGAAGCCGCCAACCAAATTTCGTGAAGATGGGGTCAGCCTTCTACCTACACGGGAAGTTGGAGAATTAATGACGTTGGAAAGTTCAATATGGCGGCCGACAGTGGCATCATACCATCGAAATAAGTACGTACATCGGTTTCGGTTAGCGCAGGGAAGCCGCCTACCAAATTTCGTGAAGATGGGGCCGTAAATAAGAAAGTTCAACATGGCGGATGTTGTCGACCGTTACGTGTAGAATTTCGAAATGAAACCTGCTTAACTTTTGTAAGTACGCTGTAAGAAATATGCCTGTCAAATTTCAGCCTTCTACCTACACGGGAAGTTGGAGAATTAGTGATGAGTGAGTGAGGGCTTTGCCTTTTATTAGTAAATATATATATATATATATATATATATATATATATATATATATATATATATATATATATATACACACACTAACAAAATACCAGCTCAGCAGCGAGAAGTAGTGTGCTAAAAAGCAATGAAAAAGAAAAGGAAACATTTTGAAAATAACGTAACATGATTGTCAATGTAATTGTTTTGTCACTGTTGTGAGTGATGAGTGTTGCTGTCATATATATATATATATATATATATATATACACATATACACACACACACACACATATAAACATACACACACATATATACACACAAATACATATATATATATATATATAAACATATATATACATACATATCTACATATATACATATACACACACACATATATAAACATATATATACATACATATCTGCATATATATATATATATATATATATATATATATATATATATATATATATATATACACATATATACAGTCTTTGGGGTGCGAGCAACTGTTGCTGGGGGTGCCAGAATCCATGAAGGAAGAAAAATGAAAAACATTATTTGTACAAAATCTTAATTTATTTATCCATTCCTAAATAATTAAATGGGCAGGCTATTTCGTATCAGTGCAATACGCTGTTTGTTAAAACGAATGACTCCCGCTCTTACGTGCAAGTCTGCCTGGATATTATGAACTATCATATCTGTTCAAGTTCTATTTAAATTTTAAATAGAAAGAATTTTTATTTAGTCGACAGAATATTATTCCAGAATAAATAAACTCAAACCTTAAATAAGTTATAATATTTTGCTCTCCATAAAAATATATCCTGTCTAAATTATACAAGTTAGAAACAAAGTAAATGTTAAAAGAACAAACATTCAAATTTCTTTACTCTTATGTAATTTTATATAAAAAATAAACTTAAATTTTAAATATCCCAAAAGATATATGGAGAATTAGTGATGATTCAGTCAGTCAGTCAGTCAGTGAGTGAGTGAGTCAGTGAGGGCTTTAACTGACTGTGGCTGAATACTGGTTCTGGCAAGTAAATGCCAACTTTTTGTAAGGTTTGCTCTTCTGAGTCGTTCTCTTTTAGCGTTTTTCTGACGCTCATTTTCTTTTTCTTCAATCAATCTATTTGCTCGTATTTTTCTTTGTCTTTCAGCCTTTCTTTTGTTAATGTTTACTTGTTAAGCTGACCATTCTTCCAGGAGATGTTGCTTATATAGGATTTGATTGTTTGTGTCTTTTGTCCTACTTGACGTGTCCTTTTTTTTTTTTGGGGGTGGCATGTTGTTAGTAGATATGTCCGTAATATTTTTTTGTTTTATTACTTTATTTTACTCTGTAGCACTTTGAGATCATTCATATAAAGTGCAGTATAAAAAAAAATATTATTATTATTATTAATATTTTCTCTTACAGTAATACTGGCTTGTATGTTGCTGTAATATGCATCAGTGTATTGTGTGCCTTTAATTTTCTCTTGCAGTAATACTGGTTTATATTTCCGTAAAATGCCTGCAATTTTCTCTGACAGTAATTCTGGCTTTGATGTCCGTAATATGACTTTAATTTTCTGTCACAACAGTGGGCAATCAGCAGAGTGTCCCAAGCAACTGATGTAATGTGTGGCGTGCAGTTGATAATTGTGACTGTGTTGTCTCCCCAGCAAATACTGTGTAGTTTCCCAGCAAGTATTTTAATCTGTGCTGGCGTGTAGCTGATTATTGTATGTGTGGCGTCTCCCCAGCAACGTATTTTATGTGCGTGGCGGCGACTACCTAATCAGCACTCTCCCCAGCAATGATGTCTTTTATTTGCTTATCATGCACTGCAGAGGCTGTGTGCCCAGCTTCCAGTGTGTGTGTGTCCAAGGTGCCGTGCGCATGGGCGGGGCATGGTGCAATGTGTGTCGTGGCCCCGTGCATGCGCACTTCACCAGAAGACACACACACACGGACACCTGGACGCACACAGGGCTTTTATTAAAGAGGATATATATATATATATATATATATATATATATATATATATATATATATATATATATATACACACATACATACACATGAACACACACACATATACATATATACATATATATATATATATACATATATATATATATATATATATATATATATATATATATATATATATATACACATATACATATATACATATATATACAGTATATTGTAACAAAGGCGCTATATAGGCGCCTGACCTAACACAGATAGACACGGAGGCACGTATAAAAAGTACAAAGACTGCTGAAACACTTTAACATGGCCTTTTTATAACTTCAATTTAACTTAATTTAACTTAATCCTGATACTCTGTATGTTCAATTTCCTCATAATAACTACTCATGGTGGCTCTAAAATCTGTTCTGACCCCTACTCTCTTTATCTGTTTCTTTTTCCGGTTTCTTTCTGGTGGTGGCCAGCGCCACCTCCACCTACTCAAAGCTTCATGATGCTCCAACAATGATGGATGGATTAAAAGGCAGAAGTCTACGTGACCATTATCATCATCATCAAGCCCTTCCGTGAGATCCCTAAATCCAAAGAGGACTGTTTCATTTATGTTAGGTAGAATGCCCAGAGGGGACTGGGCGGTCTCATGGTCTGGAATCCCTACAGATTTTATTTTTTTCTCCAGCCGTCTGGAGTTTTTTGTTTTTTCTGTCCCCCCTGGCCACTGGACCTTACTCTTATTTGATGTTAATTAATGTTGATTTATTTTGTTTTCTGATTGTGTCTTTTACTTTTCTATTCTTTATTATGTAAAGCACTTTGAGCTACTGTTTGTATGAAAATGTGCTATATAAATAAATGTTGTTGTTGTTTTAATTTTCCTCAGCTGTGGGACACGTCTTCCCCGTGCCACACAGCCCAAACACAGTCCCAAAGCACACACTGAAACCACAACACACTTTTCTTCCTCTACTACCACTCCTCCTCAAGCTTCGTCTCCTTCCTCCCAACTCTGGCTCCTCAAGTGGTGGTGGCTGGGCCCTTATAGCCCACCTCGAGGCGCCCAGGTGATTAACCACCTGGTCCTAATTGCACTTCCGGGTGGGGCTGAAGACTCGTCCAGCCGGGCTGTTGGAAGCAGACAGCCCCCGCTAGCGGCCACCCCGGGCCCCAACCAAGCTGTAGAGGACTCCATTTCCCATGGAGCCCTGCGGGTAGTTAGGGAATCACCGTCGGCCAAGGAGGCTGCCACCAAGCGTATACATATACACACACACACACACATATTATATATATACAGTATATATATAACTGAAAATTTTAATATATACTAACGGTTAGGGTTATCTACATGGTGTACAATCAGTATGGTAGCTTGATGTATCAGACTTCAAAGTTTTCAAAAAATCTGGGTGATCCAGAATCTTTAGTGACACACAAAACCAACGCACACTCGTCACTGCTTTAAAAGCAACAACAAACAACTAAGCGAATGAATTATCAAACTACGGAGACGGACTTCTGCTACACCATACACGTCAACATCCACGATAGTGCACAACAATATCGCTGTTGTCTGAGACAAAACAGCGCCTGTGTGTGTGAAATACAAGTATTCAATTACAGCGGCAAAGTCAATCCATTATTCACATACCATGTACAACAAACATACTACTCAACGTCAAGCTCAAGGACATCGGGGTCGGCTCTCCTTTGTCTTTGAGAAACGTGTCGCTGCCGGCCCAATTTGACAAGCGTGCTTCACACGACACAAGCACGATATCTTGCGTGGAGCGTGCAGCTTTTAAAACATTCACTTGTATTGTTGTAAGCTAAATGATTTAACTTTTCTATTACATGTAACTTGAATAATTGTCCGAATATGTATCTATGCGCACAACATCAGCATAAAAAATCAAGCGTGAAGGGGCCCCCTTCCGTTAGGGCCCCGGACCAGAGTCCCGTTTGTGACGGGCCTGAACACACTCAAACCACTTATGGTCTGCCTGTCAAGAATTTAAAAATCCAGCAGCACAACAAAGTGCTCAGATACACGTTCCTGAGCTTGGTGATGAGCTTAAAGGGTTTATTGTGTTAAATGGAAAGCTATAGTTTTTAAATAGCATTCACACATAGTCTCCTCTCATGTTGTCCCAGGTGGGTTAAACATGAGGTACTGTATAAAGGATCAACCTGATGGCATCCTCTGTGAATCTACTGAAGCGATATGCAAACTGTTTTGTATCCAGATCTTTTTGCAGAGGAAAATATAGAATAATTGATATTTCTCTACCCTCTCAAGAAACTACAGTCATTAGTGAAATGGAACAACAGTCATTTAGGCAGGGTTAATGTGATTTCTTAGGTACAGTGACAATGGTGGATGTTTTACAGCATGTTGATATGACATGCTGGTTTGAAGAGAAATTAAATATTACTGTGAACACTGATAAAAGCTGATCCCCACAGATCTTGAAAATATACTGTATCCTGCAGTGTCATCTGGACCTGCTGCTTTCCTGGTGTTCACTTTCCTGAAAGCTCTTCTTATGTCGCATTCCAACAAACTGAGTACTGTCTTCTCACTGAGCATTTCTCCCACTGCAGATATGTCAGACCACTGGCTGGCATTAGTGGTATCCCACAGAAAGCACCCACAGAAATTAATAATTATTAAATGTAATTATTTAAAAAAATAATTGAGAGGCAGTAACTTGCTCAATCTTCAAATTCTCAAATGTATATTGTAAAAAAAATTTTTAAGAAAGGAGAGCAACATTATAAAACAACTTTTTTAATAATTCAGAAATTACCCAGCTTTAACAATCAATACAACAACAATGAAGTTTTTGTCAGAAAAAGTATTCGTCTTCATTAACGATATGGAAGAAATAGCAGTAAAAAGGAACTGCAGAGCAAGAAAAGACCAAGAATACAATCGATGAGCTTTTGTTGTTTCTTTCCAGTCATTAATTGCATATCATGGGATATTCTGTGTATTTCTCTCATTTATTTAATCAATCTCAGCAGTTTAAAAGAGGACCAGTCTGAACAGTAGGGTGCTACTGTGAGATGCTGTTTTAATTTCAGTATTTTTACTCATACTATTTCGACCCTGATTCTTTTTTTCTAATTAGCAAAATCTGTAATTTGAGTTGTAGTTTTATTTATAGTATGCAGATGTGTGCTGTTTAGGACAAAGTGGACATCACTCATTCTGTGAAGATTTAGTGGCACACCACGTCTGTTAAGAAAGTAGATTTAACAAGTATGCATTCATCCAGCTGCACAAAGCCCCCACTTACATTCCAAACTACCGTATATACTAGGGGTGGGCAAAGTCATTCCTGGAGGGCCGCAGTGGCTGCAGGTTTTTGTTCCAACACTTCTTCATTTTAGTTGTCTCGCTCATTAAGATTTTGAACCCTTATTGCCTATTTTAGTCTTAAACAGCTGTTTTCTTGGTTTTTAATTGCTCCTTATTAGCAATAAAATGGAAATGACAAAATAAACTAGCATTTCTCCATTTACCTTGTTTCCATTTACACCTTTGTTTATTTAATGTGCACTATTTGGTTTAATTAAATACTTAGAAGGAAAGTGAAGAGAAAAAAGTAAAGGGCTAAGAATTACAATTTTAGACTACAAATAATTTGGACAATATCCTTAGAAAGGAAAAAAAATCTAGGGTATGAGAATGACCTGACGTGGCAGATTTAAAGCATTAACATGTCATGAAATTAAATTATTGGCAAGGATTATTTTCTAATTAAGCAACTGGGTTGGAACAAAAACCTGCAGCCACTGCGGCCCTCCAGGACTGACTTTGCCTACCCCTGGTATATACTCACGTTTAAGTTATCCCACGGATAAGTCAGGACTTGATTTTACTATATACTTTCCAGTATTTTATAATGTTTGTCATATAAGTAGAATGCAGAAAACTCACGGTATTGATCCAAGAGATTATGATATGCTGACGTCCACCTGAGAGAGTAACCACGGAACAATTTGCCTTTTTTTTCTATGTATTGTGTCTACATGACTATGCAGTAATACACAAACTATTCCGAAGTAACGATTGCACTGTCGTGTGTTTTTTGTATCTCACATCCTCATACACCTTTATCGTAACAGGATCTCTTTTTCTACGATGATACATTTGATCAGAAGAAAAAATGAAGCTGGTTTTAAAATAAAAGTTGTTGAAGTGCCGAAAGAAACTGGTAACTGACTGCGGCAACAAAATTTGTCATGTCTGAGAAATTGGTGTGAGATTGGAGGAAGCAAGATGTAAAAAAAAAAGTGTCGCATTTTTGAACGGGCGTATGTCAAGGTCTGATTTTGTGATTGATTTTTCGGGTTTCGAGACCCGACTTATACTGTACGTGAGTATATACGGTAAGTGGCTGAACTCCAGCTTGTGCCAAGATCTGCCTGGACTTCTTCTAATAACAAGAGATGTACTGACATGAGCCAGAAGGCATGAAATGGGCTCAAGCAAGGACAAAGACCTATAATTCAATGGTTGACAACTAAGATATACAGAAGAATTTGGCTATTAAAAGACACTGATTGCGTAACTGGACGTGACTTTAATCCAATCAGGTGTAGATTCAACCTTCTTTTAAAACCACATGAACCCCATTCTCTTAAAGTGAGTGAAAGCTAGTGAGAAGAAAAGAGACAAGAGAATGGCTCATTGAGAGAAGTTCATGGATTCTCTCTGGGAACCATTACCTGGGATTCTTTCAGGAAGGGTGAATTCTCCAAAAATGACTTTCTAAAATCTTCTCTCAAACTTAAAGCTATGAGCCTCTTTCTTGGAGAGCCGAAGCCAACAAACTTTTTTCTTTGTAAACCTGAGAGCCGAGAACCAGTCTGTCAAGCTAAGCGTGGAGCCCTGTCTGCTTAGCTGCAGGAATTATTTCAAGTATTTCAAGAAAGGACTTTAGCATCTAAACTCTTTGACCAGAATGAGTAATTCTTTCCCTATGAAGTATTAAAAGACAGCAGAAGACAAGCTGAGGAAGCAGCAGCACAGCACTGACAAGGATTGTGCAGCAAAGAGAAGGAGTACACTCCAACACATGAAGAATCTTCCACCTGAACCGAGAGCAACAACAAAGCAACACGATATTGGACATCATCGATATCGGTAAAAACTATCTGTGCCAAGATAAATCACCTTTCTTCCCCATTCTGATGCTTGGTTTGAACTTCAGCAGGTCGTCTTGACAATATCTACAGTACATGCCTAGATGCACTGAGTTGATGCCATGTGATTGGCTGATTAGATACAGTGGGATGCAAAAGTTTGGGCAACCTTGTTAATAGTCATTATTTTCCTGTATAAATCGTTGGTTGTTATGATAAAGAATGTCAGTTAAATATATCATATAGGAGACACACACAGTGATATTTCAGAAGTGAAATGAAGTTTATTGGATTTACAGAAAGTGTGCAATAATTGTTCAAACAAAATCAGGCAGGTGCATAAATTTGGGCACCGTTGTCATTTTATTGATTCCAAAACTTTTAGAACTAATTATTGGAACTCAAATTGGCTTGGTAAGCTCAGTGACCCCTGACCTACATACAGAGGTGAACCCTATAATGACAGAGTATTTAAGGGGGGCAATTGTAAGTTTCCCTCCTCCTTTAATTTTCTCTGAAGAGTAGCAACATGGGGGTCACAAAACAACTCTGAAATGACCTGAAGACAAAGATTGTTTACCATCATGGTTTAGGGAAGGATACAGAAAGCTGTCCCAGAGATTTAAGCTGTCTGTTTCCACAGTTAGGAACATATTGAGGAAATGGAAGACCACAGGCTCAGTTCAAGTTAAGGCTCGAAGTGGCAGACCAAGAAAGATTTCGGATAGACAGAAGCGACGAATGGTGAGAACAGTCAGAGTCAACCCACAGACCAGCACCAAAGACCTACAACATCATCTTGCAGCAGATGGAGTCACTGTGCATCGCTCAACCATTCGCGACTTTACACAAGGAGATGCTGTATGCAGAGTGATGCAGAGGAAGCCTTTCTCCGCCCACAGCACAAACAGAGCCGCTTGAGGTATGCTCAAGCACATTTGGACAAGCCAGCTTCATTTTGGAATAAGGTGCTGTGGACTGATGAAACTAAAATTGAGTTATTTGGGCATAACAAGGGCGTTATGCATGGAGGAAAAAGAACACAGCATTCCAAGAAAAACACCTGCTACCTACAGTAAAATATGGTGGTGGTTCCATCATGCTGTGGGGCTGTGTGGCCAGTGCAGGGACTGGGAATCTTGTCAAAGTTGAGGGACGCATGGATTCCACTCAGTATCAGCAGATTCTGGAGACCAATGTCCAGGAATCAGTGACAAAGCTGAAGCTGCGCCAGGGCTGGATCTTTCAACAAGACAACGACCGAAAGACTGCTCAAAATCCACTAAGGCATTCATGCAGAGGAACAAGTACAACGTTCTGGAATGGCCATCTCAGTCCCCAGACCTGAATATAATTGAAAATCTGTGGTGTGAGTTAAAGAGAGTTGTCCATGCTCGGAAGCCATCAAACCTGAATGAACTAGAGATGTTTTGTAAAGAGGAATGGTCCAAAATACCTTCAACCACAATTCAGACTCTCATTGGAACCTACAGGAAGCGTTTAGAGGCTGTAATTTCTGCAAAAGGCGGATCTACTAAATATTGATTTCATTTCTTTTTTGTGGTGCCCAAATTTATGCACCTGTCTGATTTTGTTTGAACAATTATTGCATACTTTCTGTAAATCCAATAAACTTCATTTCATTTCTCAAATATCACTGTGTGTGTCTCCTATATGATATATTTAATTGACATTTTTTATCGTAACAACCAACGATTTATACAGGAAAATAATGACTATTAACAAGGTTGCCCAAACTTTTGCATCCCACTGTATTTGTGTTAAAAAGCAGTTGAACAGCTATACCTAATAAAGTGGCCGGTGAGTGTGTATTGACTTATACGACTGGACACAAACACTGGTATTCCATAAATTTCTCTTTAAACAAAAAAAAAATGGTAACATTTTGACTCATTATATATTTTGATATTTTTATACTTTTAAAGAATACCATTGAATCTACTTTCCAATAAATTTAAAACTTCTTAAACAAAAATATGAATTCTATATAGTATTATTAATAAGTATTGACTAAAAATGACACCCATGCTTTTTTGTTTATAGACTACTAAAAAGTGAGCAAAACTTTCAAGGAAAGCTAGTAATTCTAAAAATCAGCTGTTGCCTACACGATGGGGCCATCCAGTAAAAGCAAAAAGGGTATAGAATTGATTTAAAAGCAGTGCTCCTGCTTCAGCCTGCCATTTCAGATTGTCTTAAGGGAAGCAATTTTCTCTGCCTGACAAACAAACTTTGGCAAAACATGATTAAGCCTCCTTTGTCTCCTGGCTGTTAAATTACTGTAGCTCATTAAATGAACCTTACTCATTGCTCCTTTGGGAAGTATTACTCCTCAAGAAAATTGTTGTTTTCATCCATGGTTTCCAATTTTACTCTTCTGATGGTGTCATGTGAGATGTGACTTTGAAATCTGACAGTACGTTTTTGCAGATAGCACCATAGGGTACAGCAAGTTAAAGTCAAATTTGTGTTGCTCTTCTGGTTCAGGATATATTCAGTATGGCTACAGTATGTTCCACTCCAAGCCTTATAAAATTATAGTAAATTTACTGAATATCAAAGAAATAATCTGTTGAAAATACAGTACATGTAAATATAATGTATAATGTAGTTTTTAGAATTAGGTAAGCATGCTAACTTAGTTGTTTTGGTTCCCAGTCTTGAATCTAGAGTGAGGTTTGTTCTGTGTCCTCCATTCCCTCTGTCAGATAAGTGAATCGATCTCAACATTGTAATGTTTTGAGACATGGATATCAATATACTTTATACAGGATATCAGGATTGCATGTTCGAAGAGATGCTTATTTTTTAGAATAAAGAATTCAAAATTAAAAATTAATTGCTCATTTTGCTTAACAGCTTGGTTTAGATGCAGACTGCCTCTTCTTGGAATATCTACAATCTATTGTACATTACACTGTAAAAACTAATAACTCAAAACTGTTTTCTGTTGGTGATTGATCATTTATATCAGTGCAGTGCAAGTTAACATGATAGAACCATATCTACTCTATAAACCAGATGTATTTATTTACAAATGACATAATTTGACATTGGGGCTATGGTGGTGCAAAGGTTTGCCCTGCTGCCTCACAGCACCATTCTACATACAGTGGATTCAGAAAGCATTCAGAACCCTTCATGTTCTGTACTCTTTATTGTGTGATTTAATTTTACATTAAATACATTTCCTCTTTTTTCCCCATCAATCTACACTCAATAACTCAAAATGACGAAGTAAAACATGTTTTCAGATAAGTTTGCAAATTTATTAAAATTCAAAAACTGAAATCTCTCTATCATATAATTACTCAGACCCTTAAATTCAGTACTTTATATAAGCCATTTTGGCAGCAATTACAGCTTTAGATCTTCTTGGGTAAGTCTCTGCAAGCTTTGCACACCTGCACTTGGGCAGTTTATCTCATTGTACCTGGCAGATCATCTCAAGCTCCGTTAGATTGGATGGTAATCAGCTATAAACTGCCATCATCAGTTCTCTCTACAGCCATTCTACGGGATTTAAGTCTAGGCTGTGCCACTCCAGTACAATCAGACTGTGTCAATGGGTTAATGAGTGCCGATTGATAGTCTTAAATGACATATGTTTCCATTTAAAATTAAAACTACAACAGAACAATTGTGCAGGAAGTGAAGGGGACTGAGTATTTTTTTTTTTGGATCCACTGTATGTCAGCTTAGGATTCTCCAGGTACTCTAGTTTTCCTCCAAAACCCTAAATATGTGCAGGTTAGATTGAATGGACAGTCTAAATTGGACCTGCAAGAAAAAATAGGGGAGTGAATTTGAGTGTGTGCTACTGATCCATCCAAGGCTTCTCCCTGCTTTACACTCAGAGATAGCAGGATCAGCTCCAGTCCTTGTAATGCTATGGATGAAACAGGTTTACAAATGGGTCACTGTATAATATGTTTACTAATGTAAATCTACCAAGAGTATATTCATGATTAAATAACTTAAAGATATTAACTGACAGTTCAAGCAATTTAAAACATGTTAAACCTAGACTGATAGCCTCAAATGAATTTAGCTGTGAAAACTCAATATCACTTACCACATCCCATGTATCAAAATGTAATAAAAACTTGGATCAATGTTTTTATTAAATTTAACTTAACAAAACACAGTTAAATAAATATGCAAGTTTATCTATTTTAAATTTTATTTATAAAATTACAGAATTGAAATTCTCTAATCATCTAATTTATATCAAGGTTGCTTAAAAATACTTCTTTAATTAATACATAAAATAATTAATTCATTAATGAAAGATTTGTTTACAAAAATTGTGCAAAAATCTTACCATCCAGCTCTGTTCAATTTTTACTGTTTTACAGTAACTGAATACAGTAGTTAACATTTTTCTGCTGATATTTTTCATAAATATAGCAAAATATTGAATGCCTTCATTTTAAATTATGAATTGATAATTGAAATATAATCAGGTGATTTTAAAAGTGTAAAATGTTGAATATGATGTATGTGTTTGTTTATAAGCTTTAATTAAGTTCAAGATATAAGATTGATGTAGTCTGTTATAACCACAAACTCATAAATACCCCTGTAATTGCCTTCTTAATACAAAAATAAATGTCATGTGTTTTACATCCTATACTACCTCTATACCATGAACAGATGCTCTAATGCTTTACAGATTTATTTGGAAAGCACTCTATGAGCGAACATGATATGTTCTTATTCTTAATGAGGCAGGTGCAGTCTGTCATCAGAATACCACACAGAATTATGCAGAAGTTCATTAAAGAAAATGTGATTTCTTAAGATGCAAATCTATATAAAATATTTATAACGCCACTTTAAAAGTAAACACGTAAAATACACATTTCCCATAGCACATGAAAACTTTGAAACATGTTGGGGGGAATTATGAACTGTGAATCTTTCCCACTGTAAAATTTAACAGATTGAAAAGTACATGAGTTGTGAATGCTTACAGGTTAGTCCATATTGATTAGCATACATCATGAAAGTTATTTTTTAGATTATACTTGCTGAACAAACGTTTTCTCAATTTATTATGTAAACGTGTTTCTAAAAATAAACCAAACTTCACTTCAAGTTACCAAATTAGCTTTGGTCCCTAAATCTTGCGAATTTGAGTTTAATTCTCATTTGCATAGCTCTTTGAAAATTCATGAAAGCCATTATGTGTTTGTGAGTATTACTGATGCCTTAAGCACTTCCAGTCTTCAAGTGTACTTAATCATCAAAGACGGAAGAACTACAATAACTGAGCAAAAAAGTAATAACCTCAACTGTTGCTACCCTCCTGCTTGTAGCTGGCAGTAAACATTTAGATTAGTATAAGAACAAATACAGGAAGAAGGACAATTAAAGTAGTATACTTCACAAGTGAACATTACAAAAAGAGTGTTATTTTTAGTAAACTGAAGATAATTCAAAATTTCTGCCTAAAATTCAAGACTTTAATTAAGATGGTTTAAGATGGCTAAATAGATGAGTGTTATGAATATTACCTGTTCAACTATGTTGAGATTGCTACACTAACCCTCCTTTATTTTAACCTAACTGGTATTTGGGAATTGATGATAGCTACCCAGATCTTTATAAAGATTTGCTAGGTCCCATTCTCCTTAATTATCTCACACATACTGTAGCTACTATTACATTATCATAGCCATTATTACAATATACAGTAATTCTAAGCAGATAAAACATAATAACATGCTTAGGCATTTCCTACCATTCTATTTTTAAAAAGTCCTGTATGTAGAAACAGAAAACAGAAGTCCTGTGGCACTGATGGACCAAAAAGGAGCTCTGCGTTTCTCACTTTGCCATTAACTTATAAATGTTAAGGAGCTGCCAAACAGCACTATGGCATGGTGGCCCCAGAAATTTGTAAAAATGAAAATAACTTTCACAGTTCCTTGAACTAAATCTGATATAGAAGCATAAATTTAAACAGCCAGTTTATATGTTTAAGTCGACACTACGTAGCAGAGGACAATGACAATGACTTATTGTGTTACACCTGAACATTTTCCTGTAAATGAATGACTGAGCAGAGATAAAATAAAAGTTCTTGTGATTCGTTTGGGAATGCTTGACATAGTATTTTTAGAAATGTAAAACCTTTTCTTTTTGTTTTTAACTTTTTTGCTATTTATGAGCAGTGTGTTTTGTGCTCTTGTTACATAACTTTCTGCAACATCGTTTACTAACTGATCAGGGGGAGACAGATTAGGCAGGCCATGCAAGAATATATAAGCGAAGCAAGTCCTTGCAGGTTCCTCAATAATATATTCATATAAGCTTGTTTTTTTCTGACTAGCATTTTGTTTTCTTTTTCTTTAATTCTTGGTGCTGCACATTAACTTGGTACCTCAGTAATGCATTTTGTCCTTCCTAATTATTTATATTTTTGAGATAGCTGAGTCATGCAGTTGATCAAAGTAAATTTGGCACACTCATTGGCCAATGCTCAAAGGTACCAATAAATTCATAAAATGTCAAAATCACTTGAGAATGGTTCAAAGTCATAGGATTACAGAGTTTATCCCAGCAGCATTGGTATAAGAAAGAAACCAACACAGGACAGGGTGCCAGTCCTTCAAGCAGCCCATTTATGTACACAATAACACTCTTAAGAAGTCAGTTTAGAATTGCCAATTAATCTAATGCATGGCATTGAATGCAATAGGAAAACCACAGTACCTGGAGGAAAACCCATAGTGAAATGGGGAGAATCTACAAACGTCACACTATCAACAGATGAATACAGGATTAAAACCTAATAAAAACAGTTATTTTGGTTTCCAATTTTTCACAAGCCTGAAAGAATGACAACTAACTATCTGTCTGTTTGGGTAAGAAGATTATCCAGTATAGGCAATATAAGCACAAAACTGTTGTCAGTATGCTGAGGTCATCATAGATTTTATTGCTTGTAGGATGTTTGCTTTGCAAATTATCTATGCACAGAAGCTTTGAAAATGTAAGTTCTACATATGGCACATGCAAGCAACTAACTTATGAATGCATGTCTTTAATAATTTTTTCCTTTCCCTAGAAACATTTTAAGTTAATTTATAAATTTTTATGTAGGTTTTATAATACCAGAATTCTAATTATTTAATTTCTTTTATCATGAAATATTTGTTTTGGCATTATAGAAATTAATAATTATTTGTCTGCGGTGGGTTGGCATCCTGCCCAGGATTGGTTCCTGCCTTGCGCCCAGTGTTGGCTGGGATTGGCTCCAGCAGACCCCCGTGACCCTGTGTTCGGATTCAACGGGTTGGGAAATGGATGGATATTCCAGCGCTGACTTTGTATATACCGATGCTTACTTTATATATTCCGACGCTGACTTTATATATTCAATATTTGACTTTATATATTCCAGCGCTGACTTTATATATTCAAGTTTTGACTTTATATATTCAGAAACAAGTTTTGACTTTATATATACCGACACTGACCTTATATATTCAAGTTTTGATTTTATTTATTCCGACAGTGACTTTATATAATCAAGTTTTGACTTTATATATTCGGGAATGACTTTATATATAAAAGTTTTGACTTTATATAGTTAAATTTAGTCATCATTGCATAACTTTTTCTTTACCATAGAAATTTAAAGACTAAATTCAACTTCCATTCCTAACAAAGATATTTCTGGCGATTAAATAGAACCCACTTATATCCAAATTCGAGCTATTGAGCTGTCGCCTGCCTGCCTGAATAAGTCACCCTCGCTTCGCTCTTACTTTTTTACCGTTCATTTAATCATGGCTAGTGGCGGAAAAATTATAAAATGGAAGGAGGATTACACAGAGTTTGGCTTTACCAAAACAATTATTAATGGTGAATCGATTATTCAAAAAGCTTCAATTGG
Source organism: Polypterus senegalus (assembly GCF_016835505.1). Lineage (NCBI taxonomy): Eukaryota > Metazoa > Chordata > Cladistia > Polypteriformes > Polypteridae > Polypterus > Polypterus senegalus. Next base: position 262,536,268 of record NC_053155.1, on the reverse strand, counting down.
TGATCTGTTTTTCTGTGTTAACCTCATATTTTTTCATACTTCTTCTCAAACTAAGGTGGTGCGAGGGTAAAATGAATCGGGAAGCGCTGATCAATGTAATTGGTGTATCAGGAAATCATGCATTAACAGAAGTTCCCCTTTGTTTGTAAAGCAAAGTGTGATTAAATGTGTGATTTTTTAACGCTTTATGGAGCACATGCATCGAAGCTTCTCAGCTGTGCTTGTGCTAAGAAAAGGAAAGATTTTAAAAATAACGTAACATGATTGTCAATGTAACCTTTTGTAAGTAGTGCCTGGAGGATTCAGAGTGGAGAAACTGTAGAGACAGCGTGTGTATTAACTTGTGGATTTTTCTGTGAGTATTTGGTGGCAGCGTCACAAACTCGCTTCCGTAACACTGCGTTAGCTGCGGACCTCAGCTCAGAGCGAAAGGAGGTGAATGGGAGGGGAGATGATGACGTGACTCCCCCACCCGCCTTAACTGTCAATCCCCCACAAACACAGTCTCTCGGAATTTGCATAAGCACAGCCCTCCACCTGCAATTTTAACTTAGTTACAAAGTGATCAAAACTCTCGTTTATATCTTGCGTTAAACTTTTGGTTGTATATGTCACTTGCTCGCTTCTTATTGTTTCCCTGTCTTCTCAATTAAATAATGCATGTTTTCTTCAGCGCATTTTGGAGCTCTTCCTGGTTTTCTACGTACTGCGTTGACAGTCAGTTCACGTGATTACGTGGGAGGCGTGATGATGTCACACGAAACTCCACCCCCCACGGCTTTCCAGCTCAACTCCATTACAGTAAATGGAGAAAAATAGCTTCCAGTTATGACCAATACGCGTAGAATTTCGAAATGAAACCTGCCCAACTTTTGTAAGGAAGCTGTAAGGAATGAGCCTGCCAAATGTCAGCCTTCTGCCAACACGGGAACTTGGAGAATTAGTGATGAGTCAGTGAGTGAGTGAGTGAGTGAGTCAGTCAGTCAGGGCTTTGCCTTTTATTAGTATAGATAAAAGCAGCTCACTAATGAAAACAGCACATACAGGAGGCAGTGAGGATCGAACCAGGGACTCTTGATTACAAGTCAGCAAATCTTACCACTACGCCACAGAAGCTGTTGTCTTTTCCTTGAATTTTTTGTGAAAGTGTTTATTTGATCTTTGGACTTCATACATTATACAGTAATCCCTCGCTATATCGCTCTTCGACTTCGAATATATATCACGGATTTTCTGCTTGTTCGCGGATTTCTGCGGACAATGAGTCTTTTAATTTATGGTACATGCTTCTTCAGTTGCTTTGCCCAGTTGATTTCATACAAGGGACGCTATTGCAAGATGCCTGAGAAGCTACCCAATCAGAGCACGTATTATATATTAAATAAAACTTCTCAATGATAAGCGATATGCTTCCCGTGCAGTGCTTTGGATACTTGAAAGCCAAAATAGCACATATTGATTTTTGATTGTTTGTTTGTCTCCTTCTCTCTCTCTGACATTCTCTGCTCCTGACGGAGTGGGTGTGAGCAGAGGGGCTGTTTGCCTAGAGGATACGGACGTGCTTCTAAAAAATGCTGAAAGAATACCTTCACATTGCTGCCTTCCTTGTAGCTGCTTTGTCCGGTGGTGCCTCGCATACTTAAAAGTCCAAACAGCCCTATTGATTTTTGATTGTTTGCTTTTCTCGCTCTCTCTCTGACATTATCTGCTCCTGACGCACACTCTTTTGAAGAGGAAGATATGTTTGCATTCTTTTAATTGTGAGACGGAACTGTCATCTCTGTCTTGTCATGAAGCACAGTTTAAACATTTGACTAAAGGGTGTTATTTCATGTCTAGAGGGCTCTAATAATGTTAGAAAATGTATTTAGAAGGTCGTAAACAGGTTTTCTATGCTCTAACTGCTAAAACATTCGATTTATAAATAAAGAATCCTACTTCGCGGAAATTCATTTATCGTGGCTGAGTCTGGAACGGATTAACCGTGATAAACGAGGGTTGACTGTATAGTTTATGCCTACTTTTTGTCATTTACTACTATAATATGAAAAACGTTTCTGTTTTAACGATGGGTTTACACAGATTTTTGTAAAAACGGAACACACATGAAATGCATGTTTTCCAAATAACGATCTATTATTTCCACTCTAAACCTCCAGCACTTCACTCACAAATAATCAGGGCATGAGGTAGGAGAACTTTGTGCACGTTCTGCGGCGGTGGGGGGATGGAATGGAAGGCTGCTTGCTGCTTGTCTTTATCTGCACATTTACAGGACAAAAAACACTAATGGAGAGGTGCAAAGGGATTTAAGGTGGGCCGGAGTTTTTCGTAGGCTTTGGTAATTCTAGTGTTAAGCCTGGTGCAGCTGCGTTGTTCTTACAGTATATGTAAGTGGACGATTCTAGTGGGGACAGCTTCTGTTCTCTTTCTCTGATGTAGAACCCTCATCCTCATCTGAGTTCATCTCTGTTATAGCACATCTTTATTGGAAAACAGCAGTGTCAAATTGGGGAGAGCATGAACGCGACTGAGAGAAGAAAGCTGAATAAAAAAAAAAAAGTGCCATACATTTACACCGGCTGTTACAGAGTCAGATCAAATGTATATTATTGTATAATAGTAACAATTAGAGCAGCTCACTACTCAAAACGTTTATTTTGGTATGCCACAAGGCTCAAACCCACAATCTCTTGATTATGAGTCAGCAGTTCTTACTGCTGTACTACCAAAGCAGTTGTAACAACGAAGTACACTAACCCGATTTTGTTTTCTTCTTTTATAGTCTTGAATAAAAGCATGCTTGTTTTGTTATACTTGTACCTTTTCTGAAAGTGCTTATTTGATATTTGGACTTCAGTCTTCACACATTATACACTTCATGTCAAAATTTTGTCGTTAGTACTAAAACATGAAAAAAGTTTGTCTTTTAGGTTTTCTGTCAAACTACACATACATAGATCTTTGTAGATATGGAACACACATAAAATGCATATGTTCCAAATAACAATATATCATTTACCCTATACAGCTCCAGAGGTACCTCACTCCCAGATAAACAAGGCTTGAGCTTTCTGCAGCTGTGGGGGGGATGAGATACCAGTCTCCTTGCTGCTTGTGCTTATCGACACATTTACAACACAAAAGACGCCAGCGGAGAGGTGCGAACGGATTTAAGGTGGGCCGGGTTTACGAGTTTTTTCGTAAGCTTTGGTAACTCTAGTGTTAATCATTTTAAAGTTTATGGCTTAGTCTTTCTTACATTACAATCATTACAATTGTTTTTTGTCATAGATTATGGACTGTCAAACATGCTTAATGCAAATAAAGAGCTTCAATTTACATTAGCTAATTTTTTAACATCTTTAAAGACAACGTCTGCTTTGAATAGAAATGTCTGTTTAACAACCATAATAGCTGTGGATTGGATAGTATTGGTTTAGACAGACTTTAATTTATTTTCTGTAGTAAAATATTTCCTTAAAGCAATTGAAAGGTACAGAAAAGCACCATTTTCAACAAGTGTCTGCCAGTGAAGCACGATTAAGTGAAGTAATTCACTGAGAGTCACAAAATGAGTTATCATTGGAGACAGAACCTACAAACCTGCTGCATACAGTGCCTTGAACATTAAACCACACTGCCTTCCACATCTCTTAATCTCAACTCTTCCTTAATTAGGCATGTAGTTAAGCAACAGCAAATGCAATAAACCAGGGACCACAGCTTACTTCTAAACAACAGAGGCAAAAGCCCGAAGTCTCTACTCCATAAGTAGACCATCTTCACAGAGACAAGAGACATATTTGCATTGTTGAAGAATTATTAATTGAAACAGCACTTTTAGAAGTGTCTATTTTGTTTTTATAAATCACACCGTTAACTGTAACTTAAAATACAAGTAAAAAAAAGATGCAAATGTTGCCAGTGAAGACTGTCATTTATTAACATCTGTGATTCTACTTTTAAATGTAAACTATCTCAATTTAATAAGCAATCTGAATAACAAAACACTAAAAAATGAATACATAAATCGCTCAATGATTAATGAAGCATATTGCACGAATATATAATCAAAACTTCAAAGTAAACAGCAAAAATATGTATTGTCTAAACATTCTACATTATATTCAAAAACATATTTGATGAAACTTGGTCTTTTATATCTGTTTTCTACACTTGCCTGAAGTCTATGCAAGAATAAGTCAATGTAACAAGTTATTATACAGAGGTGAAAATTTGGGGTTTGACCAGCATTCTATTATAACTCAAGTACATATGTGTTACCTAATGGCTCGTAATTGGGTAAGTCAATGTAAGCAATAAACAATACATCACTGTAATCTATGAGCCTCATTACTATAGGAACATATCTGTTTATCTTAACACACACATAAGCATATTCACATATGTACATGTCCATATTCTAGTAGTGTTAAGTAATGTATGGGCTGCTGTACAGTATGTCAGAAGGCTTCAGGTTACTGAAATTTATACTCCAAGAAAGGGGGAAGCTGGGACTTAAAATCCAAAAGTGGATATTTAAACTTTTTAGAATGGGCATGAATTGCAAAAATAGATTTAGAGAGACACAACATCTACCATTGAGCAGACAGACTGGCCACCTGCATGCTCATAACTAATAAAAATTAAAAAGGTTTTATTTATGTAACATGTGATTTCTTGAAAATGTGTGTTTAATGAATTTGATATTGAAGGAAGGACTATTTATATAGCATTAAAATTGCATGTATACTCTAAACTTTTTAAATCTTGAGCAAGAAATTATACTGACCATACCCTGGGGGAAATTACCCTCCTGCATCTCTAAAGAGTTTAGCGATGAATTTTTGAGACCCACTATAACTCTCTCCCACTAACCTTCTACAGATATAATTTCAGAATATAAGCATATGTTAAATTAAATAAACAGGGTAAATTAATCATTCTTTCTATGCCATTTTTGGTCTGTTATTTCCACCATGGGCATGGGTTCAATGGAATAATAATTAAAAAATACTTTCCTATGAAAACAGTAGATACAGTGTGATTTTGTCCTATGATAGACTACTTTCTTGTCCAGTACTGATTGCTTCTTACACCTTATGATGCCAGGATAGTAGTGATGCTTGTAAAATAGAAAAATTTGCAAAGTACAAGGAATACCACATATCAGTAGAGAAACTGTCAAGTTTAATGGGCTCCCTGCTAATTTGCTAACATTTTAATTGAATGCAGTCATGCTTAAGGCTGTCAGAGGGTATTTTTTGATATTCACAAATGTCTGCCAATTTTTACTATTTTTCAAAAATGCAGTAAAAAATAATTTTAAAAAAATGTCATGTGAATATCTTAAACAATCTCTGTTACACAGAGAAAATGTATAAAAATGCTAATGGCATGTGGTTAGCCTTATCCGTTATATTGTATTAGAAATGGTCAAGGGTCACTTTGTTGCTCTCTGATAATGAAATGTCCTAAGAATCATGTAAAAATCCCTATCAATGTCAAAGTGAAACTGCAGGTGACATGGGCTTGACTTGCTTTTGTCTCCCCCTCCTCCACATAACTGCCAGTAAGTTAAAGATTGTAAATGGACAAACATTTTACTCAAGTAGATAAGACTTGAACATTTAAGAGTAATAAAGCACCTTTTAAGAATCAGTGGCTACAATTTAGGTTCCAAAATAGTCACTTGAGTATCTGAAATGACATTCTAAAGGCATTTAAAGATTTCTACAATAGATTTCTATACTTTTCCTAAACTAAAGGATAGGCCAAAGGAACTGTTTGATGGCAATTTTGTTTCATTTCAAAGTGATACACAATCATCTGTCCAGGAAAGCATAATGAAATATGACTCGTCTCCTGTTTGTTTCAGGCACAGTATCTGTTTGGTATTCATCTTTCAAAGTCTTGCGCCTTTTCTGACAAACACCCTCTGCCAAAATTATCAGCTAGCTGCTATCATTAAACTTGATGGGCTAGCTGAAAAAAATACAAATTGTTCCATTACACTTTTAGGCTAATAATATACCCTACTAGTATTGAAGGTTACCGCATTTATTTTGAGAGACAATGGACAATATAAGAATGACTCTTCATTTTTTATAATTCATTATTTTATTTAATCACATATTAAAGACAATGTAATGTTTATAATATGCCTTTTTTATATTAATCAATAATTTTACAAGGTTTATTACCTTTTATGTGTCATATTACAGTCAAAACACATACAGTGTTATGAGACAGAAATTATTCTTGCTGAAAGTGTACCGTTTAACATATATAAATGTGATTATCTGCTCCTCTTTTCAGTGCAATCTGATCCAGAAGACCAAATCTCACTAATTACATTGTCACTCTAGCATCATTATAAGTCCAAAAAAGGCACAACCCTAGCTTAATCATCACTTAGGCCAATTACAGTTTACACCACATTGTTTAGATGAGCAACTTTATTATGAGAACGGGGGCCCACCTTTCAAATAGGAAATTTGGTCCAGTATAGCCTCAGTCATGCAGGTATATATTACCACATCATTAGAAGAACAAGAGAGCTTCCAGAGGCCCTCAGAAGAAAGGTCTACAAATTAATTTCAAAGATATTTAATGTCAAAGTTTCCACAATACAATGAATTATCTATAAGCTCAAGATCAATGGCAGATAATAAATGGTTGTGCCACACTGTTCAACCAACACACTAACTAAAAGATACTCAAAGTGGTCTCCAAGAATCCCAGGCTAAAGGCATAATTGTGAGTGGTGATGGACTGTATCCATGGGTAGTTCCTGCCTTGTGTCTTATGCTTGCTGAGATAGGATGCAGTTTCTCTGCTCAGGATAAAGCAGGTTAAGAAAATGTATGGATAGATGGAAATCTGGTTTATAACAGTGGTCAGAAAGGAAGTAGTTAAGTTAAATATACAACTTAAGTTTGCTTGTAATCACGATTTTGTATAACAAGACCTTAAAAATAATGACATCCAGATTTACAAGTCAGATTCAAAGTTATTTTGTTGCAATTCCAGATATCATGTTTGGTCAAAACTAAGAACCACCTTAGAACAATAGTATAATTGAACACTATGATTTGTGTTTCATCAACCAAGAATTCTCAAATGTCTTAGAAAAAAAGAATCCATCAAAAAGCCATGAGTGAAATAAAACATGAATCTTCCAATATTACAATTAACCCAAAACACTGTAATACAAACTGCAATCAGACGTTTCCCTTAATTATGACAGTCTCTCAGTTTTGTGGATGAAATGTGTCCCAACTTCTTCATGTAAAATTTCTATACCTTGTGGCGAGCGGCTGGGGGCGGTACCCAGCTGGGAAGCCTGGAAGGACCGGTAGAGGGACTACGCCTCCTCCGGACCACAAGAGGGCAGAGCATGGGCGCTTTCTAAATAAACAGGATTGTGAGAAATTAATTCATGCATTTATCTCTAGTAGGACTGACTACTGCAATGCGGTGTTCACTGGCTGTTCAAACTGTTCTCTATACAGCCTCCAGTTAATCCAAAATGCCGCTGCAAGAATTATTACAAGAACAAGAAAATATGAACACATAACCCCAGTTCTTAAATCTTTACACTGGCTCCCAGTTAAGTTCAGGGCAGATTTCAAAATCCTCCTTTTAACATATAAATTATTAAATGGCCAAGGTCCGGCTTACTTGTCTGAACTTATCATGACTTACAAACCTGAGCACACATTAAGATCTCAAGATGCCGGTCTGCTTAGGATTCCAAGGATTAATAAAATAACAGTGGGAGGTCGAGCTTTTAGTTACAGGGCCCCTAAACTGTGGAATGGTCTTCCTGCTTCCATAAGAAATGCCCCCTCGGTCTCAGCCTTTAAATCCCGGCTGAAGACTCACTACTTCAGTTTAGCACACCCTGACTAGAGCTGCTGATTAACTGTACATACTGCATCTCTGTTGTTAGTCATTAGCACTATAACATAAGTAACATGAATAATTATATTTGAATACTAACCCTCACCTATTCTGTTTCTTTTCTCGGTACCCAAATGTGGCCATTGGTGCCACGACCCACCTGCCAAGTTGTTTGCCTGCCTATGGTAAAGTCATCCCTGATGGAGGATCACATGAATCATGGGAAAGAGGGGTCCTTTCATCGGAGCAACGTTTCAGCCGTGGCATGGCCAAATGGAGATGCAGCTAGATGGATGAGGTCTCCAGGACTCTAAAAATATCCAAACCTAATTATGTCATATCATCTACTGTTAAACCGTAATTCTAAAATTTTTATTATTATGCTGTCTTAAGGAATTGTTCTGTTGTGTATATTGTATTGTATTGACCCCCTACTTTTGACACCCACTGCACGCCCAACCTACCTGGAAAGGGGTCTTCTTTGAACTGCCTTTCCCGAGGTTTCTTCCATTTTTCCCTACAAGGTTTTTATTGGGAGTTTTTCCTTGTCTTCTCAGAGAGTCAAGGCTGGGGGGCTGTCAAAAGGCAGGGCCTGTTAAAGCCCATTGCGGCACTTCCTGTGTGATTTTGGGCTATACAAAAATAAACTGTATAAACTGTAAGTTCAACCCTATAGGGGCCCGTGGTTACCACCAGGGGGCGCCCAAATGACTGAGAAGCCCTGAACATCAGGAAAACCAGGGACACCCGGAGTGCGTCTGGGTGCTAGTGCGCCACTTCCACCACACCAGGAAGTGCCGCCGGAAGCTCCTCAGGAGGCACCTGGAGCACGGCCGGGGTCACCTCCCTCCATTCAATGACTGGAGTCGGGTGGAAGAAGATAGAGCTCAGAGGAGAGGAGTGGAGGCAGTGAAGGAAGGCAAGAGAGAAAGAGGCCCGGACTGAGGGTGTGTAGTGCAGGGGCACCGGTTTGTGCGTGGTACACTGTGTATCCATTATCCAACCCGCTATATCCTAACTACAGGGTCACAGGGGTCTGCTGGAGCCAATCCCAGCCAACACAGGGCGCAAGGCAGGAAACAAACCCTGTGCAGGGTGCCAGCCCACCGCAGGGTAACACTGTATATCTCTCTATTATAAACAAAAAATCCTGGGAGGGAAAAACTAGGGAGACAAGACGGAAGACACTCCATGACCAATCTCTTTCATCTCGCGGGGACGTAGAACATGAGATTCTTGCAAGACACACCCTATTTAGAACCAATATCAAATAAGACCACGGGCAACAAAACACTCTGTCATGTAAAGGCTTTGAGCACGCACAGATCCAGGGCTCTCAGCGCATATAAAGACAATAAGTACAGATGAAATGTTGACAACTAAGCGAAGAAGAAAGTGCAGCGCGGAGAAAAGAAACCCAAAAGCGTTGGATAGAAAAAAATGCAAAAAAGAAAAAGAATAATCTACATGCATATTTAGAAAATAAGGAAAGTAATAACCAGGCGGGAACAAGTGGAATTGGAAAAAAAAAGGACATCCAATCAAACTCAGAATTAAAAAACAAAGAGTAAAAGACAAAGTAGAACTTCATAAAGACATTCAAAAACATTGGCGCTATACACATGCAGAGCAGGTTAGAGATTATTCAGTCACGCTTAGGCCCCCGCCCACCCCACAACGCGAGCAGCAGAGACACGAAGTGGCAAAAGGACAATGATCGACTGGCAGTGCAACAGCAACAGAAAGACAGCAGATGATCCGACGGCTTCTCCATAGCATGCGTTCAGCCACAATAAGCCCCCCTTCCCCCCGACAACATGAGCAGCATTAAACGTCCTGCAAGAAAGAGATTTAACCACACTCGGGGCCAGAAATAAAAAGGACAAGTATTGTTTTTACAACATCACACAAGACAAGGCAGTGAGACATCATTTAAAACAACTCCAACAACATCTAACCTTGCAGTTGTTGGATTGCTGTTGGCTGTTGCTGTGTGCTCCCAGCTCTTAAAACAACGATAAGCAACAAGCAAAACACAGAGTTAACCAGCAGCAGCAGCAGAAAGCCAGCAGATGATCCGACTGCTTCTCCTTAGAGTGCATTCAGCCGCACCCTCTTCATGCAAGCAGCATTATACGTCCTGCGAGAAAGAGATGTAACCACGCCTGGGGCCTTAAATAAAGGATAAGTATTGTTTTTACAAAAGTTTTAAAGTAAAAGTGAAAATAATGCATATGTAACAATTCCCATTAAACTAACAATCTCTTTAAATTCTATAGTAAACCAAACATGGAGGTGGGCAAGCAAAGCAAGCAGGGGGTGGAGCCCCCAAGTATTGTAAATAATGAATAAACGTGTGTTGGTGTTTGAACCATCAGGGTCTGCCTGTCTGTGTTGAGGCTGGTCTCCACAACCTACATGACGTTTGTGTTTTTTTTTTAATTAAATTTTATTTTAGGTACTGAAACAGCATCTGAATGAAGTCCAAACATGGCCTTTCAAAAATGTAGTTTTTCCAAAGACTGTAATGTAATCAGATTTACTGTATGTTAAACAGGGCTAACCATAATCAAATTTGCTTACAAAAATCTTTAAACAAGCTGACCCTTAATATCCCTTCAATGGGGTTGAGTTCACAAGAAGGTAACAACGTTCTATGCATGAAAAATACATGTTTAACTACCTTGCACACAAAAGTAATAAAAGAAGTACTCACTTGGTCTCTCTTTTATGAACTATGACAACTCACAATATATCTGGTAACTCACTTTCAGAACAAAGCATACTTTGTGACAAAATTTGAAATCCTAGGGTTGCTTTTAAATGTATATTAGCTAACTGAACAAGATCAAGTCCTGTTGAGCAGTGAGGGAGCAACACTGAAAAATGTTACAAGTTCAAGCTTCTTGTGTTATATATATCTGTTGACCATGACAATGAGGTCAGACTGTAAAGACCAATAACTACTTACTTCATTTCAGCAAGCAGTGGATTATCTTCTACTCAACAACAATGGGACTATTAAATGTCATACTAATTATACAGTACATTTTTTCACATTGCTTTAGGCAGTATTTCTTATTTTGTTTTTTGACATCTGCTTTGGTTGCTATTCTATTTGGTTGAAGTGTTATTTTAAATGTAATTATTTTACTTTTTCTTCTTTGATATTTTCTTTATTATTTGAAAATATAAAAACAAAAATTTAAATGTCTTTGTTACACACAGCAAAAAAAAACAGACTGGACTAGTCCTTTTGTTTAACCGACTCGTGATTAAAATTAGACAGATAATGTAACAAATTATATATACTAGCCAACTCGCGCCGTACCATACGCCGCATAATCAGGCCGGTTTTTTAATGATTTTTAAGCAGAGGGAGAAAATTAACATTTGAAAAATCGGTAATGTAATAAATCAGCAAGAAAAGCAACATTGTAACAATGCACGGAACGAACCAACACAATTGTCTGTGACTGAAAACTGGCAGACAGCAATCGCGCCTTCTTTTGCCAAACGGAGGGATGGGAGTGCACGGCGCGGAGTGTGGAACGGGAGGAGAAGAGAAGGACGTCCATTCAGCTCCCTCCGTTATGCTAGTCTGCTGAATTCTCGTTCAGTATGTACTGCCCGCTCATGTGCCCACCTCCAACTCGTCACTTGAGTTGTTGGCTGCAATTCTATATATAATCCACCAAGACACCCGACCACGGTAGTAGCGAGGTGGGAGGGGATGTGCACAAAGGGTAGGGACACAACCAGTGGGAGCGTATGAGTCGCACTTAGTGGAAATTTCACGGTTTGCAGCCCGAATGGGGTTCAACGGCTTACCCACGCATCTCTGCGCCGGGTAGACACACGCTCAATCTCATGCATAATTATTTATTGAATGCTAAACACTACTGGAAAGACACGGTTGTCTAAAACAGGTTGGTGTGAGAACGGTAAGTGAATGAAAAGATGGAACTCTGGAGAGAGCAAAATACAAAACAATAGTGAACCCGCGGCATAACAAACGCCACATGATTATTTATTGATGGTTGAACACTTCTGGAAAGACACAGTTGTCGAAAAAGGGAGGGTTTGAGGATACAACAGAAAGTGAATGAAAAAATGGAACTCTGGAGAGAGCAACATATAATTGTCCGTGAGTGAAGAAGACGCATGTTTGTCGCGGATGCGAATTGCTGTATGTAGCGTGTAAAACAGTTTGCTATGGTGCACGCTGTCGTGCGTCGTAACCGAAAACTCGGTTTTTAAAGACTGCTTACTTCATTGTGTTTTAACCTCAGTTGTAAAAGATTGTTTTAAGGTTCCCATGGGAAACCGCTCGCAAACTGTTTTACACAATGCATATGGCGACTCACCTCCACAAGAAACATGCCTCTATGAACAGTCAAGGTGGCTCGGAGGTACATGAGGCCTCTACGACAGACGAATATAAATGACACCGTTCTTTCTGTGTCGTCACGCCCGAGTTGGTGGGCGTGTCTCTGCAAGTTGTCATCGTATCCAATGGTCTTGGAGTTGGTGAGCGTGGCTCCTCCCTGCGTGCGCCACAGGTGTCTTACTTGTCGGCGGCTTAGTGAATCCACGTCCCTTCCGGCATGCTTTCCATGGGTGTCTTGCCTTAGTGAATTATATATATAGATTTTATCTTGACTTTTAGAAAGCATTTGATAAGGTGCCACATGAGAGGTTGGGCAACAAACTAAAAGGCGTAGGAGTTCAAGGTGCATTTGTAGATGGGTACGGAACTGGCTCAGACTCCGGAAGCATGGGGTTATGGTCAAGGGACCCTATCAAAATTAGCTGATGTTAACAGTGGTGTCCCACGGGGGTCAGTGCTAGGGCCGCTGCTGTTTTTAATATATAAATGATAGCAAATTACCCGCGCTTCGCAGCCGAGAAGTAGTGTGTTAAAGAAGCAATGAAAAAGAAAAGGAAACATTTTGAAAATAACGTAACATGATTGTCAATGTAATTGTTTTGTCACTGTTGTGAGTGATGAGTGTTGCTGTCATATATATATATATATATATATATATATATATATATATATATATATATATAAATATATATATTTACACACACACACACATAAACATATATATATACATATCTATACATATACACATATATATATACACACACATATATACATATATATATCTACATATATACACATACATATACATACACACATACATACATACATACACACACATATATAAACATATATATACAGTCATGTGAAAACATTAGGACACCCTTTGAAAGCATGTGGTTTTTTGTAACATTTTTAATAAATGGTTATTTCATCTCCGTTTCAACAATACAGAGAGATTAAAGTAATCCAACTAAACAAAGAAAACTGAAGAAAAGTCTTTTCAAGATCTTCTGTAAATGTCATTCTACAAAAATGCCTATTCTAACTGAGGAAAAGATAGGACACCCTCACATGTATTCCCTCTTAAATTGGCTCAGATCTCACACAGGTATATCACACCAGGTGCACATAATTAGTAGATCGTTACTCTGCATGTTGAATGAGGCTTGCCCTATTTAAACCTCAGACATTTAGTTTGGTGTGCTCCTGACTGTTGAAGTGAGAGTGAGCACCATGGTGAGAACAAAAGAGCTGTCAGAGGACTTCAGAAAAAAGATTGTAGCAGCCTATGAGTCTGGGAAGGGATTTAAACAGATCTCAAAGATTTTGAAATCAGCCATTCCACTGTCCGGAAGATAGTCTACAAGTGGAGGGCTTTCAAAACAACTGCCAACATGCCCAGGACTGGTCGCCCCAGCAAGTTCACCCCAAGAGCAGACCGCAAGATGCTAAAAGAGGTCTCCAAAACCCTAAAGTGTCATCTCGAGAACTACAGCAGGCTCTGGCTACTGTTGATGTAGAAGTACATGCCTCTACAATCAGAAAGAGACTGTACAAGTTTAACTTGCATGGGAGGTGTGCAAGGAGGAAACCTTTGCTTTCCAAGAGAAACATCGAGGCCAGACTGACATTTGCCAGAGATAAAGTTGACAAAGACCAGGACTTCTGGAATAATGTTCTTTGGACAAATGAGTCCAAAATTGAATTATTTGGACACAACAGCAGAGGACATGTTTGGCGTAAACCAAACACAGCATTCCAAGAAAAGAACCTCATACCAACTGTGAAGCATGGAGGTGGAAGTGTCATGGTTTGGGGCTGCTTTGCTGCAGCAGGACCTGGTCAGCTCACCATCATAGAATCCACGATGAATTCTACTGTGTATCAGAAGGTGCTTGAAGAACATGTGAGACCATCAGTTAGAAAATTAAAGCTGAAGCGGAACTGGACCATGCAACATGACAATGACCCAAAACATACTAGTAAATCAACCAAAGATTGGCTGAAAAGAAGAAATGGAGAGTCCTGGAATGGCCAAGTCAAAGTCCAGATTTGAATCCCATTGAGATGCTGTGGGGTGACTTGAAAAGGGCTGTACGTGCAAGAAACCCCTCAAACATCTCACAGCTGAAAAAGTTCTGCATTGAGGAGTGGGGTAAAATTTCCTCAGACCGATGTCGGACTGGTAGATGGCTACAAGAACCGTCTCACTGCAGTTATTTCAGCCAAAGGAGGTAACACTCGCTATTAGGGGCAAGGGTGTCCTATCTTTTCCTCAGTTAGAATAGGCATTTTTGTAGAATGACATTTACAGAAGATCTTGAAAAGACTTTTCCTCAGTTTTCTTTGTTTAGTTGGATTACTTTAATCTCTCTGTATTGTTGAAACGGAGATGAAATAACCATTTATTAAAAATGTTACAAAAAACCACATGCTTTCAAAGGGTGTCCTAATGTTTTCACATGACTGTATACATATACATACATATCTACATATATACACACACAGCTATTTCGTATCAGTGCAATACGCTGCTTGTTAAAACGGATAGGTAGGAATGGTAAAAACAGACAGGAATATTATTCCTGAATAAATCAACTCAAACCTTAAACAACTTATAATATTTTGCTCTCCATAAAAATATATCCTGTCTAAATTATACAAGTTAGAAATAAAGTAAACGTTAAAAGAACAAACATTCAAATTTCTTTACTCTTATGTAATTTTATATAAAAAATAAACTTAAGATTTTAAATATCCCAAAAGATTTTGCTCTCCATAAAAATATATCCTGTCAAAATTATACAAATTCAAATATGAACATGCTGCATAACAAAACCTGGAAATATAAATAAAATGTTTACTTTTCAGCAATAACAAATCAAATCATTAAGTTGTCTTTGCTCATATGTCATTTTAGAGCTGGACGCCTGGCATCTTTTTTTGGCCACAAGTTCGTTTATGTTTGGTGTGAGGTTCTGTGTTGTGGAGATTCTCAGGATGGATTGCAGGTGCTCATCAGTGAGGCGACTCCTGTGTGCTGTTTTGTTAGTCTTTATCACTGAGAAGAGCTTCTCACACAGATATGTGCTACCAAACATGCACAAGGTTCGAGCCGCATGTAGACGGACTTTTTTTGTTCTTCAAAGTCACCAAAGCGCCGTGCAAACTCAGTGCGCTCAGTTTATCAGCAAAGTGCGTATTTGGGAACACCGTAGTGACGACTTGGTTTAACATTACTTGGCAACAGGGAAAGTGGGGCAAGTTGCACTGGTGCATTTGTGTCTCCCATAAAAGCAGCTTCACTTGAAATCACTTTGTGATTGTGCACGGTAAAACGTCCGCTGAAGTGTCAGATTCTTATTTAATTCTTCTGCTTTCTGTATCTTCTGCATTGCATTCAGGTCTTTCAGGTTACCCTGATGTTTTGTCTCATAGTGCCGTCTTAGATTAAATTCTGTAATTACAGCCACATTAGCTCCACAAATGAGACACATGGGTTCAGTAAACATATACTCAGCCTCCCATCGGTTTTAAAGGCTCTATTTTCAGAATCAACTTTTCTCTTCAGCATCGTGTGAGCTAGCTTCGCAATAACTTGCAGCATCATAAGCTAGACTTGATTAACGCGTAAGTGTTGGCAAGGCAGCTGAAGCGCTGCATTATGGGATCTGTAGTTTATTGTGTTACCAGCGCTTCATATACCGGGCCATTAATAACAATAATACAGTATATAAAATGATCTCGCGGGCGGATATAATTACGCCCGGGCGGATGTGGCCCGCGCCCTTGAGTTTGACACATATGGACTAAATAGAACTTGAAAAGATATATTTTTCAAATGTGATCGCAATTCAGATAGAGTTGACGCCAAGACTACAGCCTGCATGCCTCAATAAGTCATCCTCCCCTCGCTCTTACTTTTTTACCGTTCATCTAATGAATACACTGAGTATGGCTTTACCAAAACAATCATTGATGGCGAATAAAGTATCCATTATTCGAGTATTTAGATCGGGTT
Source organism: Polypterus senegalus (assembly GCF_016835505.1). Classification (NCBI taxonomy): domain Eukaryota; kingdom Metazoa; phylum Chordata; class Cladistia; order Polypteriformes; family Polypteridae; genus Polypterus; species Polypterus senegalus. Next base: position 262,519,949 of record NC_053155.1, on the reverse strand, counting down.
ATATATATATACATATATATATACCCGCGTATCGCAGCGGAGAAGTAGTGTGTTAAAAAGCTAGAAAAGAAAAGGGAACATTTTAAAATAACGTAACATGACTGTCAATATACAGTATTTGTTTTGTGAGTGTTACTGAGTGTTGCTGTCATCAAGGATTTGATTATCATTATTTCTTTCAATCAGGTTCGTATTTGTAGGATGTGTTGTGTTCAAGTTACATTCCGTGTTTGTCAATCGTTGTAAAGATGACAGGTTTCATTCATCGATTCGTTTCTTACTGCATCAATAAACAGCTCGTCTTCTTCTTTATCTGAGACCTGACACACTGCATGCACGGTTTTTTTACACTGTCTTCCTTTAGCGGGACATTTTTCCACCGTGTGCTTTGTTTCCGCAGTAGCTGGATTTATGAATATGCTTGTATGTATCAGACGCTTCATATTTTTGCTGCCTTTTCAATTGTGTAATTCGTTTTTGTTCAGCTCTTTGGAACTGTTGCTTTTATCTGTGCACTGCGTCAGTTCACGTGAGCCGCTCGGTGTACATGCATCGAAGGTTCCCAGCTGTGCTGGTGCCACCTCGTGCTATGTCCATGGCTGTATTTAATGTTACCTTAGTCCTGGCACTTAAAACGCAGTTTCGCTGAGTTTGTGCCAAATACCACCCTGTGCATAAGCACAGTCCTTCACCCGTGAATATTTAGTGGGAGTTTGCTATTGGATTGCCGCTGACGGACGGCCTTATATGGGCAGGCACTAAATTACAAACGCCAGCAGCAGCCTGTCTATGAACTTAATTTAAAGTGTAGGTTTACATCGTGCTTTGTTTCCGAAGTAGCAGAACTCATGAATATGGTTGAATATGTCACTCGCTCGCTTCTTATTGTTTCGCTGCCTTCTCAATTATATAATGCATGTTTTCTTCAGCGCTTTTTGGAGGTCTTCCTGGTTTTCTATGTACTGCGTGATTACGTGGGAGGCGTGATGATGTCACACGAAACTCCGCCCCCAGGGCGTTCAAGCTCATCTCCATTACAGTAAATGGAGAAAAACAGCTTCCAGTTATGACCATTACGCGTAGAATTTCGAAATGAAACCTGCCCAACTTTTGTAAGGAAGCTGTAAGGAATGAACCTGCCAAATTTCAGCCTTCCACCCACACGGGAAGTTGGAGAATTAGTGATGAGTGAGTGAGTGAGTGAGTGAGTGAGTGAGTGAGTGAGTGAGTGAGTGAGGGCTTTGCCTTTTATTAGTATAGATTTGGATAGGGATATAAGTAACAAGCTGGTTAAATTTGCAGATGATACCATGCTAAGTGGATTGGCAGATAATCTTGAATCCATTTAAGCATTACAGGTGGACTTGGGCATCATATAGGCATGGACAAATTTGTGTCAGGGAAATTTTATATCTGTAAATATAAAGTATTACATGTGGGAAGTAAAAAGTTTGAATATACAATGGGAGGTCTGCAAATTGTAAGTACACCTTATGAGAAGGATTTAGGAGATTTTAGGAGCTAGACAGGGTTCAGAATGTTAGGTTATACAGCGCTTTGATGTGTGGAGTACAAGTCCAAGGAGGTTATGTTCAAGCTTTATAACACACTGGTGAGGCCTCATCTTGAGTACTGTGTGCAGTTTTGGTCTCCAGGCTACAATAAGGGCATAGCATTTCTAGAAAACGTCCTGAAAAGAGCGACTAGGCTGATTCCAGGGCTATAGAGGATGAATTATGATGAAAGATTAAAAGAGCTGAGCCTTTTCAGTTTAAGAAAAAGAAGATACTATAAAGAGGTGATTGAAGTGTTTAAAATTATGAAAGGAATTAGTACAGTGGATCGAGATTGTTATTTTAAAATTAGTTCATCAAGAAAACGAGGACACAGTTGGTTACTTGTTAAAGGTAAATTCTGCTCAAACATTAGGGAATTTGTCTTTATACTGAGAACCACAGACACATTAAATAAGCTACCAAGTAGTGTGGTAGACAGTAAGACTTTAGGGACTTTCAAGACTTGATGCTATTTTAGAAAAATTATGTGGATAGGTCTGGCAGGCTTTGTTGGGCTGAATGGTCGGTTCTCATCAAGATTGTTCTGATGTATGTGGATCAATATTGTAATATAACCAATACAACATGCACTGTTGTTACTTTAAGCCTTAGACTTTAAAATATTAAGAAAAGCTTGGTATCTGCTTAATACCGTAGCAAAACTGGAATGAGGAAATCACTATTACTATTGCCATTAAACTCTGTTGTTGCACCTATAATGATATTTAGTAATGTATTGACATTTAAACATATTTCTGAACCATTAAATCCTTTGTGGAGAACTGGCCAAATTCTAATCAATCAAATGAATTATCTGCCTGTCTTTCCAGTGTTAACATAATCATTGATCCAAATACATTTCCATTTAATGATTGCAATAAAAACCAACAAAAAATCTGTTGGAATAAATACCAGTATATTTTACATTGTAATTCCATTTCTGGAGGTAAAGTTTTCAAAATGTTTTCATTGAACCAGCTTTAGGTTCTCCAATTTCAGCAATAAACAAAAATAATGCAGCACTTTTTCTTTTTTATGTAATTGAATAGGTTTATGTATCCAGCAGAACAACCATTTGTTTGAACCGGCCAAGCTAAAACTATAAGTAGTTACATTGTCATTTAATTTCTTTACAATGTGAAGCATACTTCTCATTAGGTAATACATATCAGCAAACAAACACTATTCTTAAAATTCAATCTTGGAAAAAATGGTGCATGCAAAAATGAAGCAATAAGGCATCAATGCAATAATATAGTAGTCTCAGCACAAGAGAGATTTCTGAGGGAAGATGATGGCTAATTTAGCAAGCAGAAAGGCAAGCAATATAAAAAATATTTTTGCAGTATATCTATTTAAGCATATTCATATAATATGCAGTACAAAAAATGAAGTGTGATTTTATTAGGAAATCAAAAATTATTACATATTAAGAACTGATGCCCTATCTGGGGCCATCACCTTTGTTCACCCTTTAAAAAATGCTCTCAAGATCGGCTACAGCCTCTTATGCCACTGAATCAGACAAGCAGGTTGGTAAGTTTTAAAATGAATGATAAAGCTATTGGTATAAAGAATGATAGTTCAGTTTTTTTCTTTTTTTTTTCCAAAAGTCTGAAAAAACAAGAAGAAACTTTCTGTAAATAATGGTCACTCTTACTGAGTCTGAATGGAACAGAATCAAGCAATGTGTTATATGAGCTTAAGTGTATAAAGAAACCAAAAGGCACTTTTTATTGAACAGAGCAACATTAAAAAAAAGACAAGCAAACAACTGTTTCTTTTTACTGCTGTACAGAAACACAATAACTGAAATGCAAAGTAAAAAAGATTTTAATTCAGTCTAGATTTGGAGGAGCAATCTAATTTTCTATTTTTATGTTATTTATTATTTAGAAAAATACTAGAAACAGTTATATTAGGCAATTGTTCTGCTCATTACTATCAGATATCATTTTTAAATGTGAATAAGGAGAAGAACATATGTCAAAACTGAAACCCCAAAAGAAAATCCTAATATCAATCGAAAGCCCATAGGTCAGCGTTTCTCAACCTTTAAGTATTTGCGACCTGAGTTTTCATAACAGTTTTAATCATGCCCCCAACATTTTTTTGAAATGTAGACGCATATTTTATTATACCTACTTAACTTTTATCAACATTTATCTAACTCTAAATTTATTGTTCTAGTATCAGAACGTAGTTTAAGTTAATTTGTTTTGGTTTCAACAGATGTTTTTTTCATATTTTTGATTCTTGTTTTCTTTTTTTCACATCTTCGCACCCCCCTTTTTGTTACTTTGTGCCCCCCTAGGGGGGTCCGCCCCACAGATTGAGAACCACTGCCATAGGTCATTAACAGAAAATATGAACCAAAAAATGTTAGCTAACTTTCTTAGTATCTATAGAGTAATTTCTAATAACTAGAAAGTTACCGAACTTCCAGCCCATTTTCAATAGCAACATTTTGGCTAGTGCACCACAAATTGGCAGTGTTATTATCAGGATCTTTTGTGTTAATAAGAATTACTTATGAACATTTTGAAATCTTTTCAGTTTTTTTTTTGTTTGGATACCTCCTGACTCACCAGTACGAGAAAACCACCACATATATACAATTCTACTCGTCTTGATGCCTGGTTATACAAGGCACTAAGCCCTCTAGAGCAGCACTTCCCGATTCATTTTACACTCGCACCCCCTGTGACGGAGGCAGATTTCGCACCCCCTTGGTTTGAGAAGAAGTATGAAAAAATATGAGGTTAATGCAGAAAAACAGATCACCAATTGAAGCTTTATGAATAATGGATACTTTATTCTCCATCAATAATTGTTTTGGTAAAGCCATGCTCAGTGTAACCCTCCTTCCATTTTCTAATTTATTCACAACTAGCCATGATTAAATAAACGGTAAAAAAGTAAGAGCAAAGTGGCCGTGACTTATTGAGGCAGGCAGGCGAGAGCACAATAGCACATGGGCTCGATGTAGTGCACATCAAGTCAATCTAAAATGTGCGATCAGATTTGAAAAAATATATCTTTTCAAGTTCTATTTGGATATAAGTAGGTTCTACTTAGTCAACAGAAATATCTTTGGTAGGAATGTAAGTTGAATTTAGTCTTAAAATTTCTATGGTGATGAAAAATTTATGCAATGATGACTAAATTTAACTTACATTCCTACTAAAGATATTTTTGTCGACTAAATAAAACTTACTTATATTTAAAATTTAAACAGAACTTGAACAGATACGATATAATAATACCAGTTCATAATACCCACGCAGCACTAAGTGCACATAAGAGCAGGAGTCATCCGTTTTAACAAGCAGCGTATTGCACAGATACGAAATAGCCTGCCCATTTAATTATTTAGGAATGGACAGATAAATTAAGATTTTGTACAAATAATGTTTCATTTTTCTTCCTCGATGGATTTTGGCACCCCCCAGCAACAGTTGCTTGCACCCCCAATCGGGAAGCGCTGCTCTAGAGCAAAGAACCCCTCATTTTTAGGCCATTTGTGGATCACATTTTTTAGGGGAAATTATAACGATATAATTTAGAATAAACCAATAGATATCTTCAGCATAAGTGATCAGAAGGACTTGAAGCTGTGAATGCCACATCAACTGATGACCCTAAGTGTGGAACACGAAGGGTCAAATTTCTACCTTTTCACAAAACTTTGAAGAATATAAGCATGTGGAGTGTCCTTATATGGTATTTTAAAATAGTAGATCATACATTTAATAATATTTTTGATATTCCATTGTTTACTGGTGGTCCTAGCCCTTGAGAGACACTCTTAAATGGTTAAAAATTACAAATTTTGAACATATCCGCATGGGATATAATTATACTGTAGGCTATTTCAAAGTCAGTGAGTATGGATATGATGATATTTTTGATTTATTATACTTTACTGGGGATCTAACCCTTTATGGACCGGAGGGTGAAAAATTACACACTTCTTTTACTATTGAGAATATTTGGACTTTTAAACATATAAACTGAAGCAAACATTTTAATATTTAAAATATATGGTGCAACTATTCTTACTTATTATGTATTTCTACCTCATGAACTAAATTATATTTCTTATGAACACCCCAAATTAAAGTGCTATATGCTAATCCATACTTTTTGTTAATTTTTTCTGATAAGTCTGCCTAGTTTTCACCTTCTTTTGAAGGCAAAATACAGAAAGATAAAGAACTCTCTACTCTTTATAAATATTTTTAGATATGTTTTTGTGGAATAGGCAAGTCGGACAATGAACAAAATGACATTGGGTAAAAAACGCTAATTGATTTTAACTACATTATAATTAAGCAGACACGAAAAAGAATATCAGAAATTAATTCAGCAGCCTATAAACCAGTCACAATAGTTGCCCAATAGCTCAAGGGATTTGGTATAGGGAGGGAGTATAGGTATATCTCTCTTGTGTGTAAATTTTGATGCACAAATCACTTGATGTGATCAATTGTATGGACCAGTGTGGTCTCTAATAGAACATGAATCTAGGGGTTATCCTGTGAACTTGGCTTAGAGGAGTAGGGACAACCAAGACACTAGAGCCCATTATAGGGAGTTCTAGCCTGGAATAAGTATAGGACTACCTCTGACAAATGAAGTCCCTTTGAAGTTTGGCTGGAAGTGACACCGATTGAGGTTTAAAGATTGCTCACAACCAGGTTTTACTTGGGTATGGAGTTGTTTGATAAATTTGGGATACAAGATAAGCTTGTGTGTGGAAGAAAGGCCAGGGTCTAGAAAGAATTAGGTGTGAAATTAGGATGCTTTCTTATGTCACTGCAGTAGAAAAAACAGAAGCTCATCATCCATTTGGCCAGGTATAGAAAAAATGTGTAGATGTTATTGTCTTCCTGTTCCTTTCTACTTTGTGTGGTCTTAAGGAATTTGATTAGTCCTCTCTTGTATTTTTCAACATTTATTTATTTATTTTCTGGAAATGATAATAAAGTGATCACTACTCTATGCAATGTGTATGAATGTGGTGTGTATGTGTATACAATATTAGATGAAGTACTGGGTGTTGACTGGATATATTTGTGCAGGAAACTTTTGTGTTTTATAAATGTTGGCCTTTTTATCATTGCTGGCTGAAATGCTAGCATCCTATCCATCATCTATGCTACCTCCTTATCAATTTCTCTGCTCTCATGAGTTGATAATTTGTTCTTTTGCGCCCGACTTTTTTTTACAATTGTGGTAACTCCTTGTTGATTTAGAAACATGAATGCTACTTCTTTGTATCTTTGGTTTACCGTGGTTTCACAAATATACATTTAATCATATATTAATAAACTGGATGGCTTTTTGAACAAATGAATCCTTTATATGGCATATAAGCTGGGCAAAACTACTGTTTTATGTGTTGCTCTCCCTATTGACCCCATTGTCAAGATGAAACTTTTGAAATTTTATAAATTCTACATGTTAAGTTGGGTTAACTGTAATATACTGTACATGCAAAATTTCATGAATAGGCACTCAGCCATTTCTGAGTAATGCATTTCTGCCTCTCCGTTATAATCACACTTCTCAATGACATGTGTGATATCCCATGTAGCCTGGGTTTTAAGTTGGTTCAGCTGTATTATACATGCAAAATACATTAAGATTGACCCCACCATTTCAGAATAATGAAAACTTTATTTGTTGATCCCCAATTACAAAATGATTTTTTTTAAATTACCGTATAGCCTACATTTTAAGTTGGACCAACAGCAACCTACATGCAAAATTTGTAAAAATTGGTTTAGCTGTTTTTGAATAATTTCTGAACAAACAGGCAGACAAGATGAGATCCGAAGGTTGAAACATGGTTCTTAGGCGTGAAAGATGTATAAAGGGTGATAAATTCAAAAGACAGACACAGAGTATTACAATTGTATTTATATAGATTACTAATATAATGTACACTTCTAGCACACAATGTATAGCCAATGACTCTCTGAATCTTCAGTTTTATAGTGATCTCTGATTCCTGTTGAAAGTCCTCACAAAGCTGCTGTCCATTACCAGGTAGTTACAAATCAGGCCATCCCAGAGTTTATTTATAAAGGAAGAAAGGATAAAGCAGCTTCTACACACCAGCATTCCATAGAAGATCAGTGACTACAGAAACTGCATGTGCGGCCTGTCAATATATTGCTGCAGGGTCAGGTCATGTAGGCGTTAGGAGAAGATGATCTCATAATTCTTACATGACCTGATCCTGCATACTGCTCCATGCTAAACAAAGACCAGCAGTATGGAGTCTGCCCATCACTGGCAGGTTCGGCACCAGTACTAGTGGCAAATCTAAAATGACTTATGGACTTGTCTGAAATATTGATCCTGATGTGATGTGATCACTCAAGGGCAACCAAGTTTTCAATAGTTATCTGTCCTGCTTGTTTGCTGAAATCACGCACATCATCAATACAGTAGAACATCTTAAGTCATATTTTCTGCGAGCAATAGCACAAATTGTAACAGTGATGCACTATTTAGCTGCTATGTACTAAACATGGCAATTACTACTTTATACATCCTACACATCAGCTGCATCTGCTTGTTGACCTCTGACAACACATCTGTATTAGTATGTTATAACCCTGGGAGTATGAAGTAAAATAAACCATCTAATAAGGGGTGAATCGGTATCTTTATTCTTACAGAGCAACAGTATCATGCAAGCTTGATATTACGAATCCACCATTAGTGTTAGCTTTGATTAATTTGGAATTATTTTCTGTTTTCAATCCTCATTTTTTGTACTTCAGAGTTATTTTGGTGATGTCATTGCATTGTGGTTTTGTGTAGTTGTTTTCATGGGTGTCACAATTTTATGTGTTTATGATGCTACAAATGACATAGCGGCAGCAATTATATAAAATGTTACCAGCACACAGCAACATGGGT